>NC_056729.1:843389317-843512267 GCF_019279795.1 Protopterus annectens
ACACAGTGTTATTATCTATTACCTGCTACAACATCTGTTAGGATAGCATCATACTGCCACCTATCTTAAAAGTTGAAAGGAGCACTGGCTACTGGCATCTGACAAGAAGACTTCTTGGGGCCCTAATCATAGCAGACTGCACCTACCATGTCTTGTAATTATAGGAGTAACAACAGTTACTTGTGATGCAGTATCAATCTTATCAATAGTTTCTCTATTACTGGAGCCTTCCAGTGTCTTGACAGAGTGCTCTACAAACTATCTGGAGATATACAGAGCTAAGTATATTTTTTTGGCACTTCAGAGATGTGTACTATTAACTGCTGCTTGACTAATTTTATATCATTACTGGCTTTCAGAGTTATGCCTGTTATTTTTGCTTCACTGTATAGTTTTTCAGATCTCTGCTGAAGGTGTCCCCCCCCCCCCTATTTCTCGGTGTCTTAAGTTGGTATAACTGGTTTTACATCCTGCTGTGTTATCTGACTATCTCAAGGATTACTTGCATACAATTAGACCCTCTTAGTAACAGCCTGCATATCATTGCTGGAGCCTTTCTGTGTCCTGACAGAGTGCTCTTCAAACTATCTGGAGATATTCTGGCACTTTAGAGTTGTGCATTGTTAATTGTTGCTTGACTAATTTTATATCATTGATGGCTGACTTCAGAGTTGTGCACTGTTATTTTTGCTTCACTGTATAGTTTTTCAGATCTCTGCTGAAGGTGTTGGTTTTCCTCTACCCACCCTCCCTATTCCTGACTTGTTGTTGTTTAAATTTGGAGGCTTTTGCAGTTGCCTGCCCCTACTGTAGATTTGATCTGGGACACTCCCTTCAGTCCCATCTCTTTACCTCATTCTACCTAATAGACTCCTTCTGCACTTGTTTTTAGTCATTTTTAATTTAATTGCATTTTTTTAAATTGTTTGGTCTAACATTGCTACATACTCAAGTGTGCTAGCTTGCACTGCCTTTGAATTGTTTTTATTGCTGTTTTAGCTACTTTTCTGTATATATATATATATATATATATATATATATATATATATATATATATATATAAAACATCTAAGCCTGTTTCCTACCTTTCCTGTACCTAGTGTAGTCCAGATTCAGATTTGCTGTATCCAGGGCTGTGTGTAAGCTTCTGAGCCCCCCCATGCTTTCTGTGTTGGATGGAAGCCTTCTAGCTTATCAGTGGGAGTGGTAAGCACTAGGTAACCTATCTACCACATAAGGCGTGGTTCTAGCCTAGAACTTGTAGTTACTGGCCGTTTGGGCAGTTTTTTCATCTCTCTCAACTTTCTGATTTAAAAGCCTGCATTTGCACTTGTTTCCCCTCTTTCCTGTAACTAGTTTAGTCCAGATACAGAATCTTAGTTTTAGCACTTGAATTTGCTTATTCGTGATCAGCACTTGTTCAGAACTTGTTGTAAGCACTAAATAACCTACTAATTACTACATCACTCAACCTTCCTCATTACTTAGAGGAAAACAGTTTTGGTACTTACTTTCCTCACTTGCTTAGAGAAAAACAGCTCTTGTACTCACTTTCTTCACTTATCTAGAGGAAAATAGTTTTTTATTCAGGCATGTCCAGGGGTCAGCTCCCAGTGTTCTTTCCTGTCTATCTGATGAATCTGAGCATCTTGGGGCAATGTAGAAATTGCCTCATGTATACAGACACCCCTCTCCTCCTACCACCCAACACTACAACCTGTGAGAGATGCACTTATCTAGCCAAACTGGAGATAAAGCTCTCTCCAACCAAGACTGAACTTAACAGTCAAGAGGAGAAGGTAAACACTTGCTCCACACCACACTCATCACATAGTCTCACTAAATCTACACCACCAAAATCCACACATAGAAACACAAAAGCATTCATGGAGGCTCTCAATAATAATCTGATCAAGCAACAGAGACCTCTAAAGCAGAAATGCAAGCAACCTCCACCCCCCCAACACAACCCAAATGACACATAGCCCGCAAACTCAGTGTGCCACTCAACCATAGCCAATAAGGTAAAACAACGTACCCAACACACTAGTCATAGGTGATTCTATATTCAGGCACACTGATATCCCACTCACCAGGCTAAACAAGGAGAAGGTTACTGTCAGCTGCCTGATGGGTGCCAGGATCCACCACATAACCCACGCACTCAGGTCACTCCACAACAAGTACAAATATGACTCTGTCGTTCTCCATGTTGGTGTGAATGACCTGAGACATACCTCCCTGGACTACATGAAAAGAGACATGGAAGAGCTCTCCGATCTTGTAGCCCAGGCAGGTATGACCCTAGCCCTGAGTGGCATTCTGCCATCACCCAGAATGATACCGCAGTACAAGGACAAAATGATTGACTTCAACATTTGGCTAAGCTTCTGGTGTCATTCTAAGGGGATCCAGTATCTGTTTGCCTGGGATGACATGGTCGACAGGCCATGATGCTTTGCTAGAGATGGCCTGCACCTGTCATCCCACGGATTCCGGATACTGGCTAAGGTTCTTGCCGCCCCTATAGTGCCTTTTTTAGGCAAGGTTCAAATGACAAATTCACAACTGTATGTACCAAAACAGCGAAAAAAGAACCACAAAATGTCCAAAAACTGCTCCGGGGACCTTGCTCCAGTCAAAAAAACGCTAAAAAGCTACTAATGTGTTGCCAAAAAAAGATCTTTACAAAAAATCTTTACATGTAGTTTTAACAATATGTCTATGTTTTTTGTATTAAACATACACTATTTTATGTTATACTTTTTTATATGGCATTTATTATAGTCTTCATTTGTTTTGACTTATAAGATAGCAAAGATAATATTTTTGGTTTTAAACATGAATGGGCGAATTAGTCATTCATGTACGATGTTTTTTGATCTGTAATTTTACCTGTGTAGTGTTGACATCATTTCCTGTATTTTACTGCCAACATAAAAGGAGGTTGTGCTTAGTATGTTTTGTATTACTTCCTCTGAAGAAGCTACGGCAGAGGCTGTGGCGAAAACGCTGGCTATTTTAAATAAATAAATTTTGCGTTAAGGACTTTACCTTTTTAGTGCTTTTTTGACTGGAGCAAGGTCCCTGGAGCAGTTTTTGGACATTTTGAAATTCACAACTGTAACAGGAACAGGCAAGCAAAAACTGAGGGTAATGCTACTTAATGCTAGACGTCTAAACCTCAAAATGCACTCACTGTAGGCACTCCTTAAAATGGAGAACATCGACATCTGTGCAGTGACCGAGACCTGGTTCAAGGCTCCAGAGAGCACCTCTGCACTACCAGGCTATAAATCCCAGCAAAAGTGCTAAACCAGAGCGGAACTTAGTTGAGGTATATCCAAAAAGTTTTTAATGAATCCACACAACACAAACGTTGAAACGATAAAAACATGAACACCTTCACTCAAATACATATGCGTTTTCGTCTCATCACTCAAGACTTCATCAGATGACCAGTGTATATCTCCATTAATAGTATATATATATATATATATATATATATATATATATATATATATATATATATATATATATATATATATATATTGTGTTTAATTAACAAAAAACAATGAGATTGAGTGGCATGTATTCACAGGAACCAATGATTTTACACATAAAAAACAATTTAAAACTTCAATCCTTGACTTATCATATACATTTTACTCTGAAATCAATAGGACTTTTCAATATTAATTCTTAAAATAATAAATATATATGTATATAAAACTCAATTCTTTATAATCATTGCTGAATATTAAAAATGTAATTAAAAAGTCATTTGTTTCTTATTATATTATGAGTATAAAAATGTTTAAAATCTAAAAGAAAACATTGCCATCTTGTGGCTAAACCTTTTATTACATTCAAATACATTCAAAGCTTAGCAGACCTTAATTTTAATAGTGGCAATATTGAAACATAATCATTTAATCCAGGAGGATTTCCTGCTTCTAGGGTTACTTGCCACCACAGTTCCCTGAATTCTATTTTTTCTTCCCATGGACCTCCCCTGGTGTCATTTTTAACTTGTTCCAATACCAGAAAAGAATTTAGATTGTTTTACATAACTTTGAATGTTTAAACAAGGCATTAGTTTTCTTGTCCTCCGCTATATCATAAATATGTTCGTATAGCCTTCTTTTTAACATTCTTTCAGTCTTCCCTACATAGAAGGAGTTACAAACTAAACAGATGGCTAAGTAAACTATTCCCTTTGATTCACAATTGTAATAATCAGAACTATTAATCCATTTTTTCTACTTTCTAAATAATACCTATCTGTGTTCATAAAAGATGTACATTGTACAGTGCCCACATTTATATGTACCCATTCTGTTTCTGTTAAAATTAAACTTACTATTGTTATTTTCTAAAATATTTCTTATGCACTTTGAATTTCTGTATACCACTTTATAAGGAAATTTAGATATAATATCCAAATCAGTAAGGGAAACAAATCTATCCCATTCTCTTAACAATTTTTTTTAATATTATTGTTCAAAGCATTATATTCCAAAATCATTGCTTGTTGATAGTTATCACTAACATTCCCTTTGTACTCTTTACCTTCATTACTTTGCTCAATATTTTTTTGAATAGGTTTAAATCTGTTATTTCTTCCGTTTTCAACTTCCACTCTAATGTCTCTAATGAATTCCAGGGGATAACCTATTTCTTTAAACATTTTTTTCCAGCAAATTACACTCTTTTAAAAAATTCTGTGTTAAGGCTAGTCATGCGGCACCCCCTTACAAACTGCCCCTTAACTATATTTTTCTTACAGTGTAGAGGGTGGGCGCTTTTATAATGCAGGAAGGAATTGCAAAAGGTAGATTTTTCTATAAATCTTAGTTTCAAATTTTTTATCTACCTTATATATCTCCAAGTCCAAGTACTGCAAACTTGTATTTGAAATTTTGTGTGTAAATTTTAGAAACTTAGTAGTATTAGTAGTATTGTTCATATATACCATAAACTCCTCAAACTTTTCTTTTCTTGCCATCCAAAAAATAACTATATCATCCAAGAATCTACGACAAAGAATCCAGCAGGAATTAAACTCAGTATTAAGAATATATTTTTCTTCCCATTTAGCCAAGACAAGGTTGGCATATGTTGGAGCAGAAGCTGCTCCAATGGCAACCCCTTGAATTTGCTGGAAAAATTCTCCATTAAAATAAATAAAATTATTTTTACACCATGTCCATTAACCAGACATTTGTTAATTTCTCATTTTGTGTTAGTCCCTGGTCTTCATAGACTATTTCCTCAAACATTTCCATTCCAGTATTGTATGGTATAGAGGAAAATAAAGCTATTATGTCAATCGTTATAAATAACAGATTTTCATGATATAAATCATTAGAAATTTCTCTCAGAAGGTCCCATGAATCCTTTAAAATAGATTTTCTTCCAACCCATAGATGTTTTAACTTTGTATTGTTTATTTTAGGGATTCCAAATATTGTAGGAACCCTAGTTTTTTCCACTTTTAAATATGTATATGTTTTGTAATCTATGAGGCCTTCTTGTAGCATATCATTAAGTCCTAAATCTATCTTATTATAAGCTATATTTACCTCATTTTTAGAAACACTGGAATATCTTAAATCATCCCATAGTATTATGTTCATCTTGCTCTCATACTGTATACTACCCATAATAACCACCCCTCCCCCTTTATCTGGTTTCATCACTCGAATATTGATGTTTCCCCTCAGTTCTTCCAATATTTCTCTTTCCTTGTTACTTAAATTAACCTTATATTTAATTGTTGTCTGTTCATTCCTCACCTCCATCTTCAAAATTTTTTCCAGATTTTTTTTAACTGTGGGTGTAAAGGAGGGTTATAGGTAGTTTTCCGTTTTAATTCTTGATTTTTAAACATTTTGTCCACAGGAAATATAATACTCAAATTAACTTTCATTAAAAACAATTTAATATCAAGCAATGTTTTAGTTACATCCACTTTTATGTATGGGATACATTTTAGGCCTTTAGAAAGTAGTTCAAAATGTTTTCTCTCTAATTTTATATTACTAAAATTATATATAGTAAAATCATTGTATTTATTTTTGATTCTGTCAACTTTAATCTCATTGCTGTCCCTAGTGGTGGGGTGGGTATAAGTTAATATCTCCTTCTCCCCCCTCCAATGAAAATTTGGTTGTTGGTAGCCTTGTGTATTTATAAACCTTTCCGACCTCCTTAAAGGTGGAAAGGCATGATCATACTCTGGGTCCACATCTTCCTGATAATTACTATCACTTAAACCATTGTCAGGGTTAGGGGCTTCATTAATCTGTCTATTCTCATTTATTATCTTATTATATCCATATTGGGGTTTGGGATAACTGGTATTACTATCATACTCCTTAACATCTCTTTCCAACTTTTTCAATTTTCTATGTACCGTATCCTCACATTTGTCATCAATTTCTTTCCTTATGTTAAAATACTTGTCTTTTTCTTCTTTAATAGTAAATATCAAGTCATCCCTTATACACTGGTCAAGTTCCTCTATTTTTTTTGTATCCCATCTTGACACCTTGTGTTTTCTCTAATAATAAGTCTTAACACATCTAAACCACACTTATGAAAAACTTCTTTTAATTCATTGTAAAATACAGAACCTATTTGCACATTGTTAGGGAACTCACAGACACGCAGTCCCTTTGGGACTATTTCCCTTGAAATACATTTGTTTAAATATTCATTTTCAATGTCTAGTGTCCTGTATTTCAGCATTAATTTAGTTAATCTACCCAGTTTTACATGACAAGAGTCATTAATGGCAGGTTATTTATTGCCATTACCATCAAATTTAAAACAATATTTGGTCCGTAACCATTCTCTTGTATCTTTAACATTATTAGTTTTAACAGAACCTGCAGCCGTTTGTAAAACAAATGGTAGTTTTTGAACCGGTACTATGCTCAAATAATTTCCATTTGTAGGGCCAGTTATTGTTTCAGCAGCTTTTAAAATGTTTGGTGTGGATTCAGGATTAAAAGTTTCTCCATTTACTTCTGTAGGGTCGCCGGCGACTTTTAAGGCACCAATAAGCTTCCTCTGTCCTGTGCTTTCACTGTCTCTATGTTGTTTAAACCCTTCAGTTCCTGAAGGACGCTGGTTGGCTAAATTACCATAATGCGTAACTAGTGATTGGCTAAGCGGTGTTAGCAAGTCAATCAATTCTGTTAGTTGACCAATCAACTTGTGTGATTGCCCTACCTCATCCTGCCCTTTTACTTCAGGAAGGGCTTGCTTCTCCATCTCCGGTCCACAAATATAACAAATAAACCAAAGGGTTGTGGAAATGCACTAAATCACCAATAAATCCAACCAAAAGTGCTAAACCAGAACGGAACTCAGTCAAGGTATATCCAAAAAGTTTTTAATGAACTCACACAACACAAACTTTGAAACGATAAAAACATGAACGCCTTCACTCAAATACATATACATAACTCATACCACACTTTTTAGCCATGTAACCTTGACCGGAACACCAAAGGTGGAGGTGTGTCCATATTCATTAAGTGTATACACACCTCCAGGCTAGTTGCTCAGCATAATGCAGCCGAGGTTATCCAAGTGCAACTAACTCTGGGAAAAACTGCAATCCAAACTGTAGCTTGCTACAGATCCCACATCATGCCCCAGGATTCCCACTCCTCTTTTCTTGATGTACTGGAAAATATTAGGGTTCAACCAAACACCCTAATAATGGGTGATTTCAACTACCCCACCATTAACTGAGAAAACTACTCATATACCAACTCCTTGACTCAATGCTTTCTGGAATTCATAAACACCAACGCCCTGGATCAACTTATCCATACCCCCACCAGGGGCAACAATATCCTAGATCTAGTCATTACCAACATGAGAGACCAGTGTTCCACACCTGAAGTCAACGCCTCATTGGTCCGATCCGACCATAAGCTAATTACCCTAGATATCCACATCCTACCCCCACTCCCCATTAAGGAAACCACAGTAAAAAATTTCTCCAAAGCCAACTTCATGCTTCTTAAGACAGAAGTGGTGAACTTCATGACACCCATGCAGATGGACAATACAGTTACAACTACTGAATACTATACAATTGCACTTTATAAGCACTTACACAAGTGCATGGATCATGCTATCCCAAACAGAACCAAGACACTATCCTCCAAAAAAAGAAGCTAATCTGATGGTCCCCTGCCATAAACAAACTGTACAAAAGAAGGAAGAAACTGTTGCAAAAGAGAGTAAAATCCCATGAGTGGAGGAGCTCCCTGGTCAGCCTCAATAAGAAGCTACGATCCCTGATAAAATCCTCCAAAGCTAGTTACAAAAACAAAATCACCAATGATTCTAAAGACAACCACAAAGAATTCTATAGCTATGTCAAGAATCTCAATGGCAACACTCAGATCTGCTCTGAGTTACGGCACAATGGCACTAAATATACAGATCCAACTGATATTGCCAACATCCTGGCAGATAGGTTCATTGCTAGCTTTACCTCCCTCTCACCCCTTTAAGAGTCCATCTCTATACCAAAAGAATGCAAAGTTCCTGTAATCACAGCCGCACAGGTAAAATCCACACTCTCCAAAGCCAAGAACATGACATCCATGGGACCAGACAACATCCCAGGCTGCGTTCTACATGAACTACAGAACGAACTGGCACCCCACCTAAGTACCATGTTCAATCATAGCCTCAGTCAGGGTTTGTGCCCACTGAATGGTGCACAGTGACAGTTATCCCACTCCACAAGGGGGGAGTCACTATGGACCTCAGGAACTACCACCCCATTAACCTGATGAGCCTGGTCTGCAAGGCCATGTAACATACCTTCATGGAACTTATAAACAAAGACATTGATAATCTCCAAACTCTGGACCCCACCCAGTTCGGGATTGTAAAAGGCAGATCATGTGTCCTATACCTGATAGACTTCTTTGAAGCAGTCACCAAAGCCGTAGACGAGGGTAAGGTGGTTCACACAGCCTATCTAGATCTTGCCAAGGCGTTCAACACCATCCCCCACTCTGGAATTATAGATAAACTCAATAAACTAGGTATAAATCCCTATGTCACAAGATGGTTTGCCAACTGGCTCACTGACAGAACCCACACTGTAAAAGTAGCCGAGTCCAAATCCGACTTCAGACCAGTGACAAGTGGAGTACCACAGGGTTCAGTCCTGGGTCCTCTCTTGTTTGGTATCTACTTCTCTGAAGTACAGGCTAACACAAAAGGGCTTTGGCTAACAAAGTTCGCAGATGACTGCAAACTAGGAGCCATAATCAAAACTCCTAATGATGTGGACATCCTACAAAAGGGCCTCACTGAGACAGATGCCTGGTGTCAAAGCCATGGCCTCAAGCTCAGCGCCAAAAATACATTGTCATCCCATTTGGTAAAAACTCTGTACCCATGAGCTACCACATAGGTGTAGAGTACTTAACACCAAAAGTGCGATAAGAGACCTGGGGACACAGGTGGATAGTAGTCTCTCCTTTGATAATCACATCGCCACAGCAGTCAGGAAATCCTTCTACATGGCACACCTCATCACAAAAGGTTTCTCATCCAGAAAAAAAGAGGTCATTATTCCCCTCTACTCGTCACTCATTAGACCCATTTTAGAGTACAGTGCCCCTTTTGGTATGTACCTCACAAGACATCTACAACAACTGGAAAGGCTGCAGAAATACCTCACAAAGAGGAATACCTGCCTCAAACAGATGCTTTAAGCAGACCGTCTCAAAAAACTCCAGCTTTACTCCGTCACATATCGCCTACTCAGAGGTGATCTCTGCCTAACATACAAAGCTATGTCAAACCCAGAGCTGTTGGACATGCTCCACTTAAAGAAATCCCAATCCCTCCGAGCTACATGCTCTAGGGACTTAAACCTTGTCACCACAATAAACAGAACATGCTGGAGGGATAGATTCCTGTCCAAGAGACTTCCCATACTCTGGAACAGACTACCTATCTATATCAAACAAAGCTCCTCATTAGCACTCTTCAAGAAAAATCATGATGATTGGATGGGAAATAGGAAATTCACCCCGGGCATCACTTCTGTGGCTCTGCTCAACAATGGCACAGGAAAATAATTTTCTTGGGTGACAAAAGCCAGGGTACCTTTTTGGCTGGGCTTGTATAAGGCCGATAGCCTAATACCTACCTATGAACCCTATAGCAGTGCACAGATTATTCTGATAATTTGTAGTAATAGCAGGTTCAAGTTAACCTATCTGTAGTGTGCCACTACTTTTTCTGAGTTGACTTATTCCATTATAAAACTTTACAATATAGGTATTCTGACCCCATCATTAAAATAGAAACATCTTACTCCAAGACCTTGTGATATACTTTAGGTATTGTTTCATCCTTTGGCCTGCGCAGCTTAGTGTGAAGTATAACTCTACAATCATGGATTTCCTTATGCATGTGTGATGTTGACTCTTCCTTTATATGCATCTGCATCCTACTGGCTAGATAAAAGTCACCTTATCCCGCATTTCCTTAGCAGTGAATGAGCCTGATCTGTTAACCAGATTCTGATGTCCTAAGTTAAAATGTTGAGAGATTGCTCCATTATCATATGGTTTCTTAGAATTTCAAAAGACATGACTTGAAATCCACTCATAATCCACTGAGTGCATGCATTGCCTTATCTGTGGGCAGAGGAGTTAAATGTCTCACATTCCCCTTGACCATTTTGGTGCTGATTATGTACCCTTTCAAATGCTCAAGTAAGATTATCAATTATACCCCTTTTTATATTGAGGAAGGTATTTGTTACTGACTTTCACATCCACATCTGGGTTCCCCTCTCCTACTAACACCTTTGATGAAGGAGCAGCATCTCCATCTCCATCTCCATCTCCATCTCCGTCTCCATCTCCATCTCATACTGATACTGCTTCTTTCCTCCTTCTTCATTGTCTCACTCCCACAGCACCTCACACAGTTTCATTTTCTCAGCTATTATCAGGAAACTTGCCTCCAGCTCTAGGTTTAATGCTTTCAGATCTGTTTTTCAATTCATATGGAGATGGAATGATATATTTATTGATGCATTGCAGTTACAGCCATCTTTAGCTGTCTCTACCCATTTGCAGGGCTATGTGCTTATACAATTCCCTTGGCTTTGCATAACTTAATCAGCAGTAACACTGACCTTTTCTATTACCCACAGAGCTCAGTTTCCCCGACCTCCTAACTATGCTCACTAAAAATTAAAATCTGTGACATGCAGAATATATTACTGTATATTTACCATTTGGATGTAGGATTATTCACACACTTTGGTGCCAAAACTGTTTTACATGCTGCACATGCCTAATTTATAATATCGAACCAGTGTCTACTTCATAATCTATGAACCTATGAATCAATGATATGTGACAGATACTATGGGTTTCAACTCCAGCAGCACTGCCATGAAAAATGTACAAGCTGGAAACCATAGTATGGAGTTTAAATCCCACTAACTGACATTCAGCATAAAACGGTCAACTGGTCTTAAGTTTGAGTGGCAAATGTGCACTGCTACATTTCACTGAACTTTGTATACATTTGTGGAGATGTTCTTCCCTGGAATTTTGTCCAGTCATTCTTTCCAGATACATTTATTTATGTATTTATTTATTTATTTAACATTTGTTGACTGGGAAAATCTGACTAGGACAGAGCCTATTTTCAGCAGAGGTCTGTGGGGAAATGCTCCAGATGCACATCTTTGCAATGTGGGAGGAAACCAGATTGCCTGGAGGAAACCCATGTGAATTCAGGGAGGTCTTGCAGACAGTAAAAAAGGCACCCCAGCTGTGAGGCAACAATGTTAACTAATGCAACACTGTACCACCCAATGTATATATACATACATAAATGCAAATAAATAAATAAACATGATATGCAGGCTCTAATAAAGATAACAGCAAAATAGCAGTAGGTGTCCTGAACCTGCATGTGCTTCAAATTAACACTAGAGAGTGTACACTGCCCTTATGCATCTCTTCCATATTACTACAAGGTCATGTACCCTATCCTGACTGAAGGTTGGAGAAAAACTATTACTCAGAGGCATACAGCACCAGATGTTAATTATTATTAAGGCAGCAGGTATAGACAGAAACATTACATATAGAGGTGGTGCACTGTGATTAGGGTTATGGGAGAGATGCAGTTTCAGGTGGCATTGGCCAAGATTCTTTTCAACCTGAATGGGGGGAGGCAGAAAAGAAGCTGGAAGTGCTTCATGATATCCAAACATATGTTCTAATAACAATAACATTAATAATGCACTGCTGTATATAAATATAGTTATATGCAACCAAGCACTGATGCAGTTTTATGGGAACTGAGACCCAGGCAGTGCCCATACTTCCAACACAATCTGATAATGGGCCCACTTCAGAAAAAAATATATATCATAACAAAAAGTCTAATGCCAAACCAAATCTGTCAGAAGACACTGGATATGGAAAGTCTTACTTCAAATGAAGTAGTAGTTGAAAGCATTAAGCTTAAATCTGAAATATAGTTGCTGAAATGTGCTGAACTTCTTTTAAAAGAAATTGGAAGAATCATAAAGAGATACTTGTGAAAGATGACATTTCAGGAATCCACATTGTAAAACATGAAAGAGATGGGAGTGTCTAATCTTCAAGTGCAGGGTGAGTTATGACACTAACAAAAGTGGTTGCTGTTCAAAAATGGACTCTGCAAGAAGATCTAAAAGAGTGGTGATGCAACCAACCCAAAAGCCTTTCATCAGAAACTCCTAGTATTACCCATAGTATTCCTTTTTAAGGACATATTAGCATAAGGAGTACAAAAAGGCTTTTACAAATCTGCTACTGGCCAGGTATTGCATACGATGGAAATTAGTAGTGTAATGCTTGTGAGCAGTGTCAGCATTTGTTAAGACAAGCAATAAAACATGAGTTATACAATGCTGGCACACCACCATGTAGATACAGGGTAATAATATACACACAAAAGGGAAGGTTTTATGATTGTGTAAATAAATGTCAGATAAAATGATAAAATTGTTCCACCTTGTCTTTCAAAAATGGGTGAGAGTAAAGTTAAATATATCAAACTGAAAGACACTTCGGCACCCCGAACAAAACTCTTACTAAACCAAAAAATTAGCGACTGTAAGAAGAATGAAAGCAGCCACAAAGCCAGATAAATTTTAGCGCTTTCTTTCACTTTATTATTATCGTGAACTTCCTCAGAAAACCAGGATGCCTCCCAACATCCTGGTTTTATGCTCATGAACAGGAAATGATGTAATTCCGATGTTACAATGATAATAATTTTTAAAAATATAAAACATTTAAACACATTAATCAGATCTAACATTTGTACTTCGTTATAAAAAGTGTCATCTGAATAAAAATCAATGAAATATAACAATATGTCATGATCATTAAAATTGAAAGATACTGGAACACTGTCAATTAATGAAAAGCGTAACCATGATGAATATAATAAATTCCAACTGAAACTTATTATACATAATAAACCATGATAAATATAATAATGCCAAAAATCACTGTGTCAAATGGTGATCTAATGGAAAAATCTCCACTAGTATCACCTATAAACATAACCAAAAACAGCCAACGATCTCCCACCTTTAATTATTCACTTTAAACCAAGTAGCACAAAAAGCTGAGTATTACATTAGGGATTCCTGGCACTTATTAGAGAGCCTTGGACGATCTAATTTGAATTGGAAAGAAATAAATTTCGCAACTCTTGATGTCAAGAGCTTATATACTTGTATAGACCAAGAGTTGGGACTGGAACATTTAAGAAATTATCTGACACAAAATACTGAACTACGAAGTTCTAAGATCAATACCATCTGTGCACTGATGGAAATAGTTTTGGATAATAATTTCTTTGAATTTGATAAAGGTATCTACAAACAAATATCTGGTGTAGCGATGGGGCTAGGGTAGCTCCGGCCTTTGCTAACATTGTTATGGCAGACTGGGAGCAGGAACATCTTAAAAAGCACCCACATTTCAGCAAAGCCAAGTTTTACGGTAGGTACATAGATGATTTGGTGTTTGCATGGGATGGAGAAAAAACTGAATTTGATACTATGGTCGAAGAATTAAACAAAACTACTAGTTTTTTGACATTTAAACATAGTGGGTATGGCAAGTCGATTAATTATTTGGATATTTGCCTTTACATAGATTCCACAAAGAATGTTTTACATAGTAAAGTTTATAGAAAGCCCTGTTTCACCAATCAGTACCTACATAGAGACAGTTTACATCCTACTCATATGAAAAGAAATGTCATCAAGGGGCAGATGATTAGGCTCAGTCGATTAACATCAGAGGATAATATCTACAAAGATGAAATTTTACAGTTAAGAAATTTATTCTTGGACAGAGGCTATAAGAAACATATGATAAAAAGGTTAGAAAATGAAGTCAAAAGGCTTCGTCATGGGGTAGCTGAACCAATTTTGACAATCAATAGGAATGATAACATTGAAGAAATATCAATAGGTGGCACTAGAAACATTAATACGACTGAAGACTTCCAAACTGCATTTCCCCTTCCGATTTCTAATGAATTGTGGAGTATAAGAAGTATTATAGAAAGGAATTGGGGCATCATATTAGGCAACAGAGAGCTAATGTCATGTATTGGCTTTAAACCATGTTTTACATATAAAAATGTAACTAACATAAGAAGTTTTTTAGAAATGGAACATGGAACAAACACAGTACCTACTAGGGAGATCAGTAGAAAGAAGGGAACATTTGCGTGCCAGAATTGTAGACAGTGTCGATTTATTAGTAACACCTCTTTTGTGACACTGAAGCATGTAAACAGGACATTTTGGGCACCCAAGTACTATAATTGTCACAGCGAATATGTAGTCTACTTAGCCACATGTTTGTCCTGTGACAATTATTATGTAGGGAAAACGAAAAGGATGTTAAAACGTAGGATCTATGAGCATACTTTAGCTATAAAGAACAAAGATAGAAATAATTCTTTGGCTAGACACTCATTGGAATGTATGCACTTTAAGAAATTTGAGTTTTTTGTCTTAGACCATGTAGAGAAAAGTTTGCTAAAGGGAGATTTGAATAACAAGCTGGAGCAGAAAGAGTCATTATGGCAGTTGTATCTAGGAGCAGACGAACCTCCTGGTCTTAATGAATCGATAAATATTAAATGTTTCCTATTATATAGATAACTTGGTACATTAGTTTGTTCCATTTCCTATACATGGGTGTGTGTATGGGAGTGAGTGTGTGTATATATGTGTGTGTGTATGTATTTATGTATACACGTATACACACACACACATATATATATATATATATATACATGTACATGCATTTACACTCACATGTTGATATGTATGTGTATATACACTTCTCATGTATATACACTTCTTATGATATGGGTGCCTATACATTATACACTTTCATTAGAGTCTATTTTTAGTCAATAGTTTCAGTTTGTATTGTTTTTTGGCTATTCCATACATCAGCTCATCTTTGTCTCCCATAATCTTGTGCACAGCGCACTCATAGTAGGCACATTTCGGTGCATTTTTGAGTGAGTGCTTATATATTTTATCAGGTCTGCATATCCGCCTTAGGATTTATATGTCCTTGATTTGTTAGGGTATATATGAGTTTGTTTGTACGTGAGGGTGAGTGTTTGCGTGAGTGAATGATTAAAGGTGGGAGATCGTTGGCTGTTTTTGGTTATGTTTATAGGTGATACTAGTGGAGATTTTTCCATTAGATCACCATTTGACACAGTGATTTTTGGCATTATTATATTTATCATGGTTTATTATGTATAATAAGTTTCAGTTGGAATTTATTATATTCATCATGGTTACGCTTTTCATTAATTGACAGTGTTCCAGTATCTTTCAATTTTAATGATCATGACATATTGTTATATTTCATTGATTTTTATTCAGATGACACTTTTTATAACGAAGTACAAATGTTAGATCTGATTAATGTGTTTAAATGTTTTATATTTTTAAAAATTATTATCATTGTAACATCGGAATTACATCATTTCCTGTTCATGAGCATAAAACCAAGATGTTGGGAGGCATACTGGTTTTCTGAGGAAGTTCACGACAATAATAAAGTGAAAGAAAGCGCTAAAATTTATCTGGCTTTGTGGCTGCTTTCATTCTTCTTACAGTCGCTAATTTTTTGGTTTAGTAAAGTTAAATATATCTATTACCTCAAACTTCAGTTCTTGAGTCTGCATAAGACTAAAATATGTAAGGAAAATTATAGAATGTTATAAAATATTACTGCTCTTTCAATGGAAAATGTATGGGAAATGTAAAAAGCTGCATTGTACCTTCCTTGTCAGCAAAGTATATTATGAGAATGATAATATATAAAAGTTATATAGTTGTATTTGCACTGAGAAAATATATTACAGTTGAAAAAGTAAGGTAAACCTTCCCCCAGATTCAGAAAGCCCTGCACGTTGTAGAGGAACAGTGCAGGAGCTCCTGGATGCAATATGGTTGCCGTGCGATCCAGGAATAAGTTGCAGGGGCATGCACGAGCACTCCTGCACTATTCCTGCACAGACACCGCTCCTGTATGCAAATTACCCCATTTGCAGGCAAAAAAAAATGCAAATGAGATTAATTTATAAATACTTTAACCATTATGCCAACCTCCAACCCCTGATCCAGGAAGCTGTCAGCCGGCCGTGCAGGACTAGTGTAGTCTGCAGAAAGGTACTCGGTTAGTAACCGAGTACATTTCTGCAAACTACAAAACAGAGCCATGACAGCTCTAAATAAAGTGAGTATATTATGGGAAACCATGCCAATGGCCATTAAAACAGTTTCAAAAATAAAAAAATAACTTTTATTTTTTTTAGCCTATTTCGGCTGTTTAAGTGTAGGGCAGCGGTGCACAAACGGAACCGGGCCAAAAATATAAAAAATAACCTGAAATAAGCATTCTAAACAAAATCACTATTTTGCCATTATACTCAAAGCCAGGCAGAAGACAACATGGCCAGTGAATAGTGGTTGCTAAGGAGGGAGGCTCAGTGTGGGACCTGTAACTATGCATTAGCAGGCAATCCTATGCAAATGAGGGCAATGATACTGAATCCCAGATTTCCCCTCAATGCTAGTCAGCACCTAATAGTGTAAGTGTAGGAATAGCATGGTTCAAGCCTAAGAGTTATCTGACATCATGGGGGGGGGGCAGGAATAGCATGGTTCAAGCCTAAGAGTTATCTGACATCATGGGGGGGGGGTATCAGGCATACTGTAAGCAGATTGGATCCCTGTGGCTCGGTTTTGCCCTTAGCTTAGCAGAGCTAAGCAAGGGGGTGTGTCTGAGGCTGCCTAGCATTCTTTACGTTGCCTAAGTGGGTGGGAGCACTGCGCACTGGGTTTTAAAGGGAAAAAAAAAAGTAAACCAGTAAATAGCAGCTCTGTGCACATTTGAACACTGTGTTTGTGCAGCACGCCACCGGGATTAAACAGGAAGGCAATGGGAAGGGAAAACGGCAGTAGGAAGGTAATCAAGGAGAACTAGCATAGCTGGCAGGTGAACTGTATCAGAATCAGTCAATTACACAGTCAGCAGCCCAGCTCAGAACACTGCTATAAACTATGCAAACACCTTTCCTTCTGGTTTTTCCCATATACTCTACACCACTGGTGTATACAAGAGGGGAAGTTTTAACAAATAAAAAAAACAAAATGATAGGGTCTGCAGAAGAGGCTGAGGGTGGTGAGGATAAGAATGCTGTCAACCAACCCACAGTGAGGAGACGGAGAAGAGTGTACAGACCCAGGGTAACCTACCAGGGGCTACATGAGCTGGAGATAGTGGAGCACTATAGGGTGGACAGGGACCTTCTACAGCAAATTGTTGAGCTGTGCTGGCCACGCCTGACACACAGAACTAACAGAGGGGAACCCATCCCAGTAGATACCGAGGTATGTGTAGGCTTAAGAATACTAGCCACAGGTACCTTCCAAAGACCAGCTGGGGATATCATGGGGATCTCACGGGCATCAGCATCCAGGGTACTCCACCAGTACCAGGATGCCATGTCAGCACATGCCGGTGAGCATGTATATTTCCTCAACACCCATGAGCCATTAGCCAGCAATATGGGTCTCTTCCACCAAATAGGAGAATACCCTGAGGTAGTGGGTGCTATAGACTGCATGCATATATGCATCAAAGCACCACCTGTTGAATGGGGTAGGGTCTACATCAACCACAAGGGCTTCCCCTCCATCAACTGCCAGGTTGTGTGTGATGCCCAAGGCATTATAATGAATGTGTGTGCTGGCTGCCCTGGAAGCTATCATGACTCCCACATCTGGCATCTGATACAGCTGTACCAGAGATTTGCCAATGGGGACATCCCTTACGGTCACGTAGTGGGGTATGCTGGTTACGCACTGGAGCCGTGGTTGATGACACCCATCACAAATGCACACACACCCGAACAAGAACTCCAAAATGAGGCATGCGCACAGACCAGAATTATAATAGCGCACGTGTTTGGGATGCTCAAGTCATGGTTCCGGTGCCTGGATGCATCCAGCGGAGACTTGCAGTACTCTCCAGCTACATGTACTCATATTGTTATTGTATGTGCCATGCTACACAATATGATCCTGCAGAAACAGCTGGAGCAGGAACAGCATGGGGTAGGGCCACACAGCCCCCCACCAATGCCAAGGCTTGCACAGGCACAGAGTGACTCAGAGGAGAAACAACCTGAGCCTGCCCCAGTAGGCAGATGTAGGCATGCCCAGTATGCCATGGCCTTGGCAAAGAGGCAACACATAGCACATACACTGACACAGTAGGGACCGAGGGAATGACACCTCTCTCTGACTCGCACATACAGTAAAATGGATGCCAAACATGACACTACCTGTGCTCAACCATGTATAGGGAGTGTACTATGTGCATCCGACATAGGCAGCCCCCAGCACCATCCTCAATACTGGCACACCCACAAGGTAAGTCACTCCCCTTATCGATTGCTGATTGGAGTAGGATGTGTTGTTACTTGTATCTATGATATGGATGTGAGCATGCAAGGGAATTGGGTGACTGAATGGGATTCCAGCAGGTAGTAGACACCTATATTGGCAGCATGAGATCTGTAACAAATACTGGTGTCACCATAGTAGCCAGTACTACACATGGTGACAAAACCCACTGCAGGAAATGTGCTGGGCCACATGTGTGTCCATATGACACACACATGCCAGTCAAGGAGGCTCACATACCCAACAACAGTCTCAGTCAGCAGGACAGGTGTAGACAAACACAAACAAAGGCTGTGGTAAGGCCTCTGAATGATGGCTATGGGTAACCCCCCCCCCCAGGCCTACACAGACAGACTACATCAGATCAGGCAGTGGGATGTTAATTCTGAAGGGTAAGAAGTCAGAAACTGATATGTAGGTCAATCAAACCTAAGACCTGTAGTACACTGATATGCCTCTAGTCAGCAAGATAGGTTAGAATACAATGGAGTACCTGACATACTAGTACAGTCATAGTAAATGTATACAAGTGTCAGGTGTGCCCCCCATTCCTTTGTAAAAATGTAGTAACAGTCTGGTGTGCCCCCCCATTCCTATGTAGATATGTAGTAACACACAGGTGTGCCCCCCCCAATCCTATGTAGAAATGTAGTAACAGTCGGGTGTGCCCCCCCCAATCCTATGTAGATATGTAGTAACAGCCTGGTGTGCCCCCCCAATCTGATGTAGACACATAGTAACAGTCTGGTGTGCCACCCCCCAATCTTATGTAGACATGTAGTAACAATCAGGTGTGACCCCCGATCCTATGTAGACATGTAGTAACAGTCAGGTGTGCCCCCCCATTCCTATGTAGACATGAAGTGACACACAGGTGTGCCCCCCACAATCCTATGTAGAAATGTCGAAACAGTCAGGTGTGCCCCCCCATGTAGACATGTAGGAAGAGTCTGGTGGGCCCCCAAATCCGATGTAGACACATAACAGTCAGGTGTGCCCCCCAATCCTATGTAGAAATGTAGTAACATGTATGTGTAGGTATAATACCAGTGGAGCACAGATTAGCTGAGGTGGCCAAGGTAGCAGGATAGATTGTAGCATTTGTACAATATGCAGGTATGCGTGTGTTAGGTTTGTGCGTGTTTCATATTGTGTGAGAATGGTCAGTATGTATGCATGGTGAGGTTTGTCCTGGTGGCCATTGCCCAGTACTGCCAATGACAGGGCCAAGTCCTCACAATTGCAGTGCCAAATACAATGCTCATATAACACATTATAGAAGTAAGCCATTGTAAATGTTTGGAGGTAATATGTGTCACCATCTGAAAGATGGACATGGCATGACAGTTGGGCCAGATATACAAGCAGTGCACAGGGGAAAGTACCCCAGACAGACAGTGTATAATGTGTAACCATTAAATGGACACACCCTTGGAATTGTACATACAGGTTTGCAGCACACTATCTGGGCTTGTAGTAGAGAATACTAATATCACCTGGCCAAACACTTGCAGACCACAAAGATTATAGGAATGATGTATTGAGAAACAGCTGATGTCCCTGTCCAAGCCATCATAAGTGGAATTCCCCATGCATATCTGTGAGTCAGATGCAAGTAGTGTCCATAGTATACATGCACCCAGCTCACCCAACCACCACCCAAAGGTACCTCTCCGGTCTTATCCCTGCTGTTGGGAATGGGTACAATATGACCACCACCTGTATATGGCAATAGCAAAAGAATGCAGCATGCAGTGCAGGTGTCCCATGCAGGTGTGCCCCTAGCTGTAAGCAGCACCCTGCCAGCATCCACACTACTTGATCAATACTAACAGAAAGTATTGGCATGAACACCTGGCACACCTACCCTGTCACCCCAGGGGAACATACTGTATTGCATTCTGGGACTGTATGACTGACAGAATGCAACGGCCTGGTACCATTGGCCTGCATCACTACCAAATGGCCCTCAGTCCTCTGCCAAAGGCCTGTGTATCACCCATACTGCCAGTGTATGTTATGTCATGGACTCACAAATAACAACATAACACAGTCCACAGAACCCATATGCAGAGCCATGTGGACACTCCACAGTAACATGTCCACCATGTCCCATTGCATAAATTGTGGACCAACACCAATATACTGCTGTGATGAGGTAATAACTATAGGGAAAGTATCAGAGAATGTTTGTATAATGTATGGGAGAGGATAGAATAATAGAGTGGAGGGGTGGGAGCATTGGAAGCATTGAATGTGCGAAGTCCAAAACACAGCTGTGTGCACATACTATCCCTCGCTGCAAACACAAGAATGGGTGGCTACAAACCTGCTCATAAATCACAATAGGGGCAATGTCCTGACTAATGATCCCTGCCTCTGGGTAACCTGTGTGAAGCTGTACAGCTTTGAGGTATTGCCACAGCAAGATAAGGCCATACTGTCACGTCGATGGATGTACAAGTATGGGATCCTCTGCCACGACTGTACCAAGGTGCTGAACCAGTTACACAGACCTAGCAGCAAGTGTCTGCAGCCCCCGCCCCCCAGAATGGCATTACTTTGCAGGAATATGTAGGCATTTCTGCATTCACCCTGTGCTCCACAGGACATCACTGTGAGCAGAAATGTCTACCTGACAGTACTTGATGACATAAAACATTACAGTGTATAACAGTACACGTCTGAATGTCTCTGATAACACCAGGACCATATAGAAAAAGCAGCACAGACACAATTACCTACAGTACCCACTATCCCTTGCCCAACTTAATTCCATATTGTCAATAGATCTACAGATATCCTACAGAAACAGTTTGCTAGCTGTAGGTGTAGAACACAAAAGTCCGCACTGGAGTACAATCTACCTGCCATGGATCAACACATTCAATAAAGAAGGGCATACTGGGCATGCTCCCACACTTAGAGCAATGAAGGTAATGTCAGACAACAAAATACTGAAAGGTCATACTGGGCATGCTCACACACTTAAAGAAATGAAGCCCATGCCTGGCAACAACAGTGGACCATACATATCTGATAGGTGCAGATGTTAGTGTATACACTCCTCAGTATGCACCAGTCATGCTTTGCACACACATTGGATAGGAATACACACATATATCCAAGGACAACACACTGTAATCTGCCAAAAGTACACATACATAGATGTGTGGAAGAGAGTGACAGTGACAAAGAGCCTTCCATCATGAGGCCTGTCCCACCCAGCACACAGTCAAATGGCTATAACCACATGATGTTTAAATGTCACTCACCATGGACATTTATCTCTGGAATCCCTCAGCATTATAGACTCTGTGGTGCTAGTGCTAACTGTGCAACATGACTGTACAAGGCAGTATTCATCTAGCAGTTGTATACACGTACCTGTGGAATATAAACCTGTGTGCACCTGAGTGTGATGTGTCTGTCTCTAGATGAATGAGTTATGGCCCTTGCACACACTGCCCTCCCCATTGTCCTACTATGGCAAGCCTGCTGATGTCAGTCACTTTGAAATACACCTTTGGGGAAGAGATAGCCCTGTAATCTCTGTGGTGTGTGTTATAACTGTGTAATGCTGTAGAGTGATACAATAGGTAGGAGTTCTAATCCCAGACATGGCAATGGTGTCTGTGCATATATGTGTGTGTGTGTGTGTTTGTATGTGTAGGGAGCAATGCTTTTGAGGCCATTCACAGTCACTACAACCTCCATTCCCCTCCTTTGGCAAGTCTGCTGATGTCATTCCCTTTGAAATGCACCTTTGTGGAATGAGTAGTCCAATAATCTCTGTGGTGTGTCCTATAACTGCTTAATACTGTAGTGTGAAAAACTAGTTAGGGAGGAGTTCTATTCCCAGACATGGCAAGTGTGGATGCTTGTGTGTGAGTTTGTCTCTGTAGGGAACAATGCTTTTGAGACCATTCACAGTCCATACAACCTCCATTGCCCTTCTTTGGCAAGCCTGCTGATGTCATTCCCTTTGAAATACACCTTTGGGGAAGGAGTAGTCCAGTAATCTCCATGGTGCATCCTATAACTGCGTAATGCTGTAGTGTAATAAACTAGTTAGATAGGAGTTCTATTCCAAGACACAGGAAGTGTGGATGCTTGTGTGTTTGTTTGTGTACAGGAGCAATGCTTTTGAGGCCATTCACAGTCAATACAAACTCCATTGCCCTTCTTTGGCAAGCCTGCTGATGTCATTCCCTTTGAAATACACCTTTGGGGAAGTAGTGGTCCAGTAATCTCTGTGGCGCATCCTATAACTGTGTAATGCTGTAGTTCCAGTCCCAGACATGGCAACTGTGAGACCTGGTGTGTGTGTGTGTGTGTGTGTGTGTGTGTGTGTGTGTGTGTGTGTGTGTGTGTGTGTGTGTGTGTGTGTGTGTGTGTGCCATTCATATCCTGTGTAGAGGTGGCTGTGAGTGTGTATGGACTAGTGGAGTGGGTTTTGCAAACTTCTTATATGGTGGGCCTATTATATGTCACAATGTCCACCTTACAAGGATAACAGATGTCAAATTGCCGAGAGGCTGGGGTTGCCAATCCATATCCCTACATGTGACATCAAGGCCTGGGGAACACATTAAGCAACCTTTGTATTACCCAGAGAACAGACTTAACCCATGCCTCATACACAGACACACTTACCTAGGCAACAACCACTTTGTTGGTAGTACCATGCATATTGCCCACAGATAGTAACCATGGTGTGATTGCAGTGGACTACAAAGGACATGGTACCCTGTCCCATCAGTACAATAAACACATAATTGCAGATAGTGCGCCTTCACTATGTTCCCCATCGGACACTTGCAACAACTGTAGTGCCATCAAATGTGACCCACAAAGGATGGACCATTCCTTAAACACATGCCATGTATAGACAGATGCAACTGACACCAGGGAATACCTATATCATGCTATCAATGTAGGTGCAGGGTCAACCTGGTGTTCATTACTAGTTCCTGCCACCTGAGGCCAGGACTGGTACATCTAATGATACCAATCTGTGTACACAACATGGGCCAGACTCCGCAGGTACAGTTCCACATGTCACTGAACATGCATGTGGGACATGTGAACATCCCAGACACTGTCTTGTCATGGACTATAGAACACATACATGGCAAGCATTGCACAGCACTGGCCACACACAATAGTAACCCAGGTGACTGGATGGTGGACCAATCCAGACACTACACCCCTGAGCCACACTGCAAACCATTGTCGTGTGGCCTGATGCCAAGATATACCCATCACCTAGCCTTGTACAGCCTTCTGGCACAGTCAACCACTACACACCTGTGAAGCAATGTACCCATGCATGTCAGTACTGTCACCCTGTGTCTGTGTGTGTGGAGTATGATGCTTTCGACCCAATTCACACTCACTACAACTCCCATTGGCCTACTGAAGCATGCCATCAGATATCAGACACCTTCACATACCCTTTGCCCATATACCATCCTGATAACCCCTGTGGTGCATGTGATACCTGCATATTACTGTACTGTGGCAAACTAGCTAGTTAGGAAGTCTATTCCTGACCATGCCAACTGTGTCAGTGTGTGTGAGTCCCTGAGAGAGTGTGGCTGTGTTGACGTTGACACCTGTTCATGTGGACAGGCATGTGTACTACACCTCCCTTATCGCTCCTGTATCACTGTTGCAGATGTCACTCACCATCAGATATATCTTTAAACAACTCCCCAACATGTAAGCTATGTGGTGCATGCAATAACTGCATAGACATGTGATAGCAATACATAGTCAGTCAGGGGTTTGAAACCCCATACTGGTAGGTGTGTGACACAAACATGCTTAGGTGTTACTCTCCCACCCCCTCCCTGACTTACTTTGTCTCTGTCTGTCTCTCTCACTCCCTCTCCGGTGGATGTGGAGAAGTACACCTGCTTTGCTTAGGCAGCAGCTTATGTTTTGTAAGTGATGCTCATGATCAGCTGATGGCCTCTGCATGAATTGCAGTCCCACTCTGGCTGATTGCATGTGGAACAGGTGTGGTAACATTCCCATAGTCAATTGCATGGAAACACACTCCAATATCTAGGAACATCATGTGGGTGTTGGGCCTTTTCATTCACTGTGAGCAGGACCTCAATTTGGTGTTTGGCAAACAGCATCACAGATGGTATTGGGATTTACCTCTAACTACATACACCATGGAAACAGGCCAACAGACAGGAGGGGGATGTGCCAGACATGACTACAGAATGTAAGTGTTGCTCTTCTGCATTTGGAGTAATGTTGGTTTAACAGGGTGTGTGTATATGGCTGGTTTACATGATTTAATACCTGTCATGACAGTGTTATGTGTTTGAGAAAACTCCCACCTGTAGGCTTATCTGCAGACTGGGCAGTGTGTGGAACCTTATGTTTCTTGTGTTACTCACAGAACACCTATCTTAGAACTGCAGAAGCATAGTCTGAGGATTGCAGTTAGTGCATGGTGACAGCCATGAGAGTTACTGACTTCATATCCATCATAGGACATATGTCACAACAAACCCTGGTACAACAGTAAATGTATGAGGTTATCACAGCATCATGCCAATATTGGCCAAGTGTTTGTGGCACCAGCCACAAGTCTGTCAACCTTTGTACATATGTCATGCAGTAAGAGGTGCATATGTTCTGTACACCATTATTTATTGACATCATACGTGATAGCAAGCCAGTTAGATATCAGACTGCTAGACATGTGATGTATAGTAGGGGTTATTTCTGAGTACATACCCTGGGCATTTTGGGGTTGTGTGTACAGTACTGGGGTCTGTGTACTTATGGTGATTGTTGACAGTATGTGTATTGCACATACATACCTTGGGCTGTGCACAGACTGTGGTAGATGCCATTGTTCTTGGTCCTGTTCTAGTTGATGTTACATGTTGCTCCAGTGTATGGTACCCAATTGGCTCACATGTCTATAGGGCCAAACATACAAGTGTCCCATACCACAGACAGGCATCGGACCACACTGCGTCGTGACCCAGTTTATGTAAGGTTAGTGTGTGAGTGGTACATATGAGGATCATGTTTATCAGACAGTCCATATAGTGTCATATTAAGCTTGTGTACCATATGTGGCTGTGGCTGTGTTTACATTGGTTGCGGGTATGCACTTTCTCATAGGTGTCTGTTAATCTGTGCTGTGGCATGTGTGTAGAGCCTGCTATATTTGCAGGTACATGTGTATTCCCCCATACAATATATAGTCCAGTGTTGTCGCAGTCTGCCTGTAGTTTGCACAGTGCTTTGTGACATGCCTAGCAGCTTAGTGTAATTACCCAGTGTTCTGTTATGTCCAGTTATTTGCAAGACATACTGCTGCCAGACCACTATAACTGTTGTGCATTTCTGACAAAGCAGTGGGATTCTGTACAAATGTATGTCACTAACTACTGGGTAGTATGTGGCCATGTGACCACCGCACCACCAGGTATTATGTGTAAGGACAGAGTGGCATGTGTGAATGCATAACCTATGTGGGCATATGTAGTCTGGTATTTACATGATATACCCATGTACATGGCTGTTAACATCTACATTGTGAGGCGTGGTCCACATGTCTCACATGAAGTGGATCTGTGTACACCTCTGGACTGATCACAGAGTGCCAGACTGTCCACAAATATTGGCCATATCTGTGCTGTAGTCCACAGAATCATTACTGTGCTAGCAGTGGTATGGTACTATGATGTACTTAAGATGTCTGTCAGTAGCCAATGGCATACATGTCAAAGGCAGATGTGACTTCCCATACACAACATATCTGTTAAGACAACCCCTGTTACAGTAGCAACAGTATACATATATACCTGCAATACATACATGACATCTCCTTGCACTAAGAGGTTGGGACTATTGGTGCTGAGGTAGGAATCCACTCCATGTTCTGGGCATATGGAAAACATATATGTATACAGATATATACACATATACATATTTACATACATATATTGATATATATATGTACACACACACACACACATATATATATATATATATATATATATATATATATATATATATATATATACATATACAAACTCAAATATATACATATACACAGCTATATATGTCTACACATATACAGATATATAGATATATATGCACATATAGTTATGGATATTTACATATATATCAACATAAATAGGTATATCTGTACACGTAGGATGTGCATACATATATATCTACACACACACACATATATATATATATATATATAGAGAGAGAGAGAGAGATCTAAAAATGGCCATATATATGATGTACTATACAGATGTGTAGAAATACATATGTATGAATATATATGTGTATGTACATGTAGACATATATCTACATATGTAGATATATATATATATATATATATATATATATATATATATATATATATATATATATATATCCATACTCCTGTCATGTGTAAACATCACAGTTATGTATACCTTCGCAGATGTATCTCACCGTATGTATCTGATATGTGTATATTTAACTATAACAACATATGTGATGCAACAGTAATATCAATAACAAGCACTACACAATTGTGGAAGTCAAAGCAATTGTTCAATACTATTCAATATGTGTACTGACAGATATATTGGAAAAACAACAACTATTGTCTCAGCTGTCATGGTGTAGTGATTAACTGTTGTGATTATAGTGTACAGGGTCCTGGATTCAACACTGTGTATTTTGTTGCTGAGCAGAACAAGGGGCTGTTGGATACAGAGTGGTTAAGGCAGTTTTGAGCAGCCATTTGTGCGGGTTTGTGAGAAACTAAAGTGCTGCTAAGGTACTGTTAAACGTACGGGCACTTACACAATGTAGGCTTCACTTACTAGGGTGCAAATGTGCGTAGTGTTTATATTGCAGCAATGCTAACACCTGCTAAGCATTGCTCAGCCCTGGTAACCAGTGCTCACATCCCAGTCTGATAACATAGCAGGGTAATGACATCTGTAATAGGTGTATGTAATACCATGTACATAACATGCATCTATGTACTGTCAGTATAGTAGCAAGGGGTGTGAGTGTCATGTCTGGGACATTGAAGTATATAAGACATGTACAGCACTGTTATCCATGTGAATGTGTTACATACAAGGATAGTAACCCAGGTTATGTGCTGTCACACTGGCATGTAGTGTATCATGGTGGTACTACTGTTGGCAGTGCTTTCCCAGGCAAGAGTAGATTGCTAAATGTAGTATTGACAACAAGCACCCCTGCAGGCATAGCTGGACTCTGAGGCCTCACTGTCATCTTCCTGGTGTCTGAACAGTGTCACAGTATATATCCCCTACTGGATAATGATCTGACATATGGAAAGTAACTGTAGACTAGTGTCTGTACAGCACATGTCAGTAAGGCCTTCCAACATGTAATAATGGCATACATATTGGTGTCAGACATCAGTCTGTCGACGCATTCATCCTACTGCATAGCTACTGGACAAGATGATGTCTGTCAGTCCCTGTACAGATGTGCAGATGGCAGGTATCCAGCTTGGATACATACAGGCAACCTATGCTTGACTGACACTGACATGTCTGCCCAGCTTTGTTATAACTGGCACATATAGGAGACAACACTCTGTATGCACCACATGCTATGGGTACCTCCACTACACTACCACAGTCAACAGAACATGCTTGGGTACAGGTGTCCATCACAAGCACTAACCCTGTGTTGTAATACATTTTGCATACGTGCCAACTGGATCACCTCAGTGGCCATTTGCAGGAGGCACCCAGAGGATTGGCTGATGCATGTCACTCTCACCCTGAGGGTCACCACAGTGGTATCTGTCTATAGATTGCCTGGTGGAACAGGGCAGGTGGCATGATACCACTGTGCACACATCCCCTACACTACCCATCTCTCCATGGACAATAGCCAGTTACACACCTATGACCACCTGCAGCGATGCACCCCAGTACTGACAAATGTGTACATGTGCATTACTGAGGATAGCAGTGTCTGTGTGTTAGTACACCTGCAGTTGGGAATACCATGAGGGCCTTCACACCCACCGTAACACCCATTGCCATAGTAAGATGTGGCTGCTGCTGTACTGGACATTACATGTACCCTGTTACACTCCTCTCTTTAATGGCTACATGAGCCTTGCAGTACCAGCACAACAGTGTTGTACAAATAGGTCGATAAGCATGAGATACTTATTGAATTCTGGTGAGTGTGTGTATGTGTGCATGTCTGTATGTCTGTAGGGTACAGCATTCCGAGGCCACATACTCCTATTACAATACACATTGCCGCACTGTAGTATGGATAGTGTTGTTGCTGCCCATAGGTGAGGCATGTCAATGCAATACCCTACTATGCCTGTGGCATGTGCATTAGATGCATATCCCTGTAGTACCACTGTCAGGATGTACAATCTGGTGTATCCCAATCGTGGGCAATGTGTGATGGTGGGTATGTCAAAGTGTAATCATGGGTTCCAGTAAACACAATATCGATTGTGGGATGTGGGTGCTGTGTACACTGTCATTACACCATGGTACACCTGAAATATGTCCCATGTACCACTGTATGGTGACCACTGTGAACATCAACTATACAGGTAACTGATACCACAATCCATCCAAGTTATGCATGTGCTGTGTGCAGTCTACCTGTAACACACTGCATACACTGACAAGTTAGTTAGCATAGATAGGCCCAGGTCTCTCAGATGTGTGTCTGCCTGTTATGTGTCTGTTAATGTGTATATGATGGTATTTCACACTATGTATTGTCCATATACAACCATTACATCCTCCATTACCATACTGTACATGTCTGAGGATGTTCTGCATGTAACATGTAACCTGGAAGACACCTCACCCTAAATGATGTGTGGTGTGTGCAATGAAAGCCACAGACTTCAGTAGAACTACATACCTAGGTAGGGGCCTAGTCCCAGTGTTGCCAAGTAAGAGTGTGCATGTATGTGGATGGATCTACATCAGGTTGCTGATTATACATGTCCCACCGGGTCACCTTTCCATATGGCACAGGCAATAACTGTTATACAAACCTGTGACATGTATTCAACTGTACCCAGGATATGTCAGAGCCATGGTGTCACCATAGTGCCATACCCCTTGTGGAATATGACTGCAGACCATCCTCTTGCTGACACATGTACACCTACAACACAAATGGATAACATTATGGAGATCACAGTCACTCAGTGTTACTAACAGAAATAATGCATCATGGCTGGACAGCTACACTACCTGACATGTATGCATTAAACATTACTCCTGACAACATGTTACACAGCAGTACAATGGTACACTGTAGTACAGTCACCATTTGCATCAGAACCATATCAGGCTGTCCCTGCATTGATGTTATGGATGACAGGGATGTGGCACAGGTATCATCATATGCACAGGGTGTGTTGTAGGTTTGCCAGAGACCGAGGGTGGGCTATACATTTGACACCATGTGTGTGGGTGAAGGGTATAATTAGTTGAAATTGGCATGGTGATGTGGTGTGTGTAGGTATGGGGTTGCCCTAGGTGTTTTCATGTAGTGTGTGGGTTTGCATGCATACAGTTATACCATGTGGCTGCCCTATACAGGTGTTTCTTGGACATCTGCAGACCATACCTGGCAGGGTGTGCAGTTCACCGCCTCCGGGCATGGACATGCAGACTGTGCCTGCCAGGGGTTCCATGGGCACGTCCGGGTACAAGCCTCGATGAGCTACTCTCCCCTGATGATGACAGATGTCTGCTGGAACCAGGTCCCTCCTGGGACTGGCCAGGGCCACATGCACGTGGCCTGATGTGGTGTGGAGAGCATCCCCCATTGCAGTGCTGGGGCTGGTACTGCCACTATGGGTGTACCTTGGTGTCCTAGCACGTCCATGTTGACCGCCAGCTGTTGGTGTTGCTGGCCTACGGCAATGCGGCCATCATCACTCTCCCACCACATATTCAAGCACAGACAAACCATGGTTGATGAGGCCCACCATCTCACCCTACCATCTATCCATGACATTGGTATAATCGCGGAGGGCACCAGAAAGTTCATGGAAGTTGTCACTTGCAGATGAGAGACCAGTCCTCTGCAGCCTCAGGCCCTGTCTGGTGTACAGTTCCATATGTGCCTGCACACCCATGACAGTCTGAAACATTCAGCTGGTGGTACCAGTTGTGGCACTTCTGCCAGGGGCATGATGGCCAGCGGCCCTACCATGAGCTTCCTGGTACATCTGCCTATGTGGTGCCCTGCTGGACATCCAGCTATGCCTTCTGTGACCAGACACAGTAGGCATGGATGCCAGATTTCCCTGTTCACTGCTACCAGCCGCCAACTGTCCCTCTGCTATGGCCACTGGTGATGGGGTATGTATAGGCACTGTAACTGTCTGCAGGGTTGGGGTGGCTAAGAGGGGGATGTCAAATGATGCTGCAGTTTCGGCTTCTCACAACCTTGCCTGTTCCTCAACAGTACTATCATCATCTTCGGTGTATGTATGGACACCAACATCAGATTGCATGCAGGAGGGACCTTGACCCACCCCACCACCTGTGGAAGAAAGCAAGAAATGCACTTTAAGACCTGTACAGCATTGCATAACAGTACACACACACACACACACACACACACACACACACACACACACACACACACACACACACACACACACACACACACACACACAAACACTGACATTCCACCTTAATACCTACCTGTCCCTGAGTTTGCAGACAGTCCCAAATTTATTCACATAAGTTCCCCATCCTGCATCACACTTGGTAACATACACACATTAATACCACTCATTAATGTACCATTCCTCTAAATGCCTAGACGAGTGATCACAACACAAGACCTGTTACTCCATTATCTCCTTGACTTGAGTGGAGTTGGTTTTACATGGCCTTACTGCTGTCATACAGTGTTCACCCTGGGTATGTCCGGACATCATGAGCATGGCCCCTATATGTTAGGGGCTACTATGTTTACTCCATAATGTCACGCACTGGAGTGTCTTATGTAACTATTGCTCAGTACATGCCAGATCTGCTGCTCAATCAACTTATCATGTGGACAACAGTAATATATGGATACATACCCTGGTGTTGTCTAGTAATTCCCTAATGCATCTATAGTGCCGCAAACATGGGTAGTCATCCAAGTTTCTGCTGATTGCAATATTAAGGGTATACCTGGTGTCTACTTTCCCTCCCAATGCATGTTCCATGCTACAGACCTTATTATACTATCAGCTGTCCTGTGATTACATATCAAACAAGTATTCTTGGTGTCTCATGTGTCAGTCCATGTTCATGCACTGCATGATCACAAAGAGAAACACTGCCATATGAACAACCCTACAATCACACGTATGCATACATGGACACCCACACAAACACACACACAAATGCACAAACACATCCTACATGCATCAACCCCCCCTCCACTCCACCAGCTTGCACTTACAGATGAAATAACCTCCCATCCACACACACACACACACACACACACACACACACACACACACACACACACACACACACACACAGGTGAGGTTGCACAAAGATAGTACACACAGTCCTCCCATTACCCATCTGTCAACATGCATAACATATGGTACTCAACAGCATGCAGTGCAGCTATAGTCAATCCATGCTAGCAACAGTATACATGTGTGTGATGCATGGGCTGTGTTAGTAGGTGATGCCCCTTCCCATGGAAAACACTGCACCCCCATACACAGTATTGATGTGCACCTTTTCTGCACCCTGCCATATACTGTGCACCAAACCTCACAGGTGTACAAACCATTGCTGAATGTGTATTACTGTGTCAGTTATGTCTGATCTAATGGTCACAGTCCTGATGTGTTTGAGAGACGCATACCTGGGATGATATGTGGACAGATGTCATTTGTGAATGTCTGATGTCTGGTTTACAGATCTCAGCATCAGCCTTTTCTATATGACCAATACGATACTATTACACCGACAACCGTCAGACCATACCATGGCTATGGGGAGTGTACACACCCTTATTGATATGACACACTCTTCCTTGATATGCCAAGGGACCACATCACCGCATATATTAACATTACATGAGCCTGATATGTGACATATGTCCTGTACATTCACATGCAGTGTCTAAGAAATGTGTTAGGTGTGCAGATGCTGACCGCAATGCATACACTCCGTGGGTGCATATGTGTGCAAGCCATTATCATGACGGCTTGTTGCACCTATTGTTATGTGTACTACAGCAGTCACTATTCCTGGCAGGGGTATACTAGCATGGGCCATCTGCATTTGCCAGTATATGGTCAGTCTGCCCTGCACATGTCCCCCAACCCTGCATGATTGCAAGGTCTACTCATGTGCACATCCTTTGGAGTTCACACACTGTCGTCACTATTGCTGTGGAGTTAGGGTTATGTCTGCCACAGTTCCTGAACCTGACTGTGGGCAGATACAGCCATTCTTAGCATTCTTAGGATCACTGCTGCTCCCCACCTTCAGCCGTTTTGCAGATGCTTGACAAGTATGGCCTACACATGTGTCAGTTTGCATTGTCCCAAACACTGAACATCACGTGTAACAGCCTAGTCCCAACTAATAATGTGGACCACAGTATTATATGTCATAGTGTAGATCTGTAACAGTTGCCATTGTAATACTGGTATATACACTGTTGTAGCACTGTATAAGGGTGATGTTTCACATGTCCCTACTGTAGGCCATGTGTCCCACCATTATGTTCATCCCTGTGGACACATTTCACAATGACAGGATGTTAGTTATCTTGCAGGTGTCTGACATACCCTTCAGATACCCCATCATGCTCACCACTGTGATGCAGTGCATTTAACAGCAACAATACGTGAACATGTATGGCATGCATTATGAGTAGGTGTGTTAGATGTGTGCATAGAATATACCATAGCCATTACATGCCTGGTGTATTGGCAAGCATGAACATAAAAGAATCCAGCCACAGAGAAGCAAAAATATGACCTTCCTTGATGATCAATGCTGTAACAGTTCACAAAGCACATCGGACAACGTCCCTTAAACATTTGATTTTGTTTTTGGTTGTTGTGTACCTTTTGGATTATTTGAAGCATGAACATAAACCATACTCACCAGCTACAGGCTGCTGCCTTGGTGGTATACCAGAAGGACCTACATAATAGTGTGAGAGATGTGATGTCAGTGGCCACAGCTGTGGCATTGCTACAGGGTTGGTGCAGCATTACAGTACATCAACAGTACAAGTCCACAATACTACCTCTTATGCACATCTGTTTATTACTACTACTACACAGCAAGAGACTATATATATATATATATATATATATATATATATATATATAAATGACATTTCACATATGCATGATGTACCTGTACAGATGCAGATGCATATGCAACAGTGGTCTACTGATGTGCTCTGTCACCTTACCTGCATGCTCCTCAGCCAGTGTGTGGGTAGCACTCACCTCCACAATGGTCTCGGCAAGTTGGGTGGGCGGGTGGGCAGATGCCACGAGGCTGCCGAGGAGCTCCTCAACACATGTTGGGGGGTATGTATGGCATGACTCTCTGTTGCGAGGTGATCCCCCCCAGAGTGCAGCAGCATGCCGACGGGCATTGCCAAGCAGGTTAGTACAATGATGCCGGACCTGCTCATAACTGCGGTTATGCAGGCCAACATCATTGACCCTATGGACTAGATTGTTCCACAGGGTGGTCTGCTCCTGCTGCTCATGGGCTGTTCAGCTGAATAGGACTGGGTAGTGCTGTATCACGTGGTTTAGTATGACCTTATTTTCTGCCGCTGAATACCCTAGTAAATGGACGCGGGACATCTTGCCTAAAAGACATAAAGATGAAAACAGGTCTGAGCAACTTATACAGCAAGGTTACCATAGTTCTTAATACACCTTTGTCTCCCCCTACCATATGAGCGACAACAAATTGTTCACACAACTCAATAGGTATGGCTACAGCTTACCTACCATTGGGACATATATTGTATTGTACCACTCTTTGTGCTACATGTTTGCAGCCATGTTCCCTGTGGGGACACTATCATTGCTGGCCAGTTATGGCCTATTTCACCTGCATGCCATTGTCAGGGCCACCATGGTTCCATATGTGCATGTGGTATGCTTGCTATGTGATTGCTGTACATCTGTCATTCTGTGTTATTGGGGAAATCTATGCATGCTGGTGGACATGTTCTGGGATTGTGTGGACTAATACTACCCACATATGTTCTATAACAGTGATACAATAGCATGTTTAGGGAATAGTTGCCAGCAGAACAACCTCTCCCACCTCATCTGGCCATGTTACCAGGCCACATCACATGTGGCGCCCACCCTGGGGCCTCTTCATCTACTAGTCCAGCACTACCTTCTGGTGGAACTACCTCAGGGGATGGTGCGCCCCCCCCTGGGGGGCACACAAAGAGATGATTCTGTCACCCAAGGTAAGGTTCAGGGTATGTTCCATAGGGGACTCCACATAAACTTGTGGGATGTGCTACAGCACCTTGAGGCCCCAGTACACAATCACAGGGTCCACATGCTCCTCCTGCTCAGCCTCCAGGCCAGGCACCTTTGGGGCCATGGAACTGCTGTTATGACTAGCAATGGGTGGAGGCCTTGTTCCCATTGTTTCCATATGGGGGTTCATGCGGCTTCCACATCGCAAACCACACACACCATCCAGGGTGTTTACCCACCACGTGTCATATACCACCCCTGTAGCCTGTCCTCTATATCTACCAACCCAAACCACCTCCACAAATATACATGTTATCCTTCCCCATATTCCCATTCCCTACTTCACAGACAAGGGCAATGTGGTCCCAACAAGGGGTACACATGTGACATAACCATCCATGTTGCACACACTTACAGCTGTATATATCTGTGTTTATTGCTATGTGTGATGTTCCCTCACACATAGCATGCAGTACTGTGGTGGTAATATAGGGGACATGTATTTACATACGTGTGTGTGTGTGTGTGTGTGTGTCTGTGTAGATATATTTTATATTGCATATATATATATATATAGATATATATATATATATATATATATATATATATGTCTACATATGAGTATCTGTATATCTGTAGACATATATATATATATATATATATATATATATATATATATATATACACATATTATATATATATATATATATATATATATATATGTGTGTATACACATATATAAACCTATATATGGTGTACATTAAGACATCAGGTCGACAATCTCTAACTCTCCTTCCTGCACAGCTGCACTGTTCTGCATTGCTACAACACAGACAGGTTCCACATATGGACACAGCCTACCATTAGGGGGTATATATAGGGCCAGATTGCAGGTAAGCCTGTTACACAACTATGGCATTTCTGCATGCTAAAATACATGTTAAACTGAGTGTCCTGCAAGTGGTGGGCTCTGGAACCCACATGTCCATCATTATGACATTACTTCCACCACCAGCTGTTGGCCACAGTAATATACATCCTTTCCATTACACAACACACACTATGTTGGCTTACATCTTGTCAGTCAGTGCTGCTCAGCACAGTTGATAGGTATGGCCCACTACCCACAGGGACCGATGCTATTGTCCATAGCAGTTGTTCAGCTGAACATCATTATAACAACAACACCTGATGGCACATATATATCATTCCACACCATCTATCACATTATTATGGACCAAGTACTACAGTCAATTACATGCATATATACTTCACATACCTGTTGTGGGGTCGAGGTCTGTTGTGGATGGTTTCCTTGTAGGAGGGTTTTTTTTTCTCCTTGGCTATGGCCTTAGCCTGCTTTCTCTGTTTCTGTTTCGGTTTAGGTTTAGGTTGTGTTTCTGGTTTCTCTTTCTCTTTCTCTTTCTCTTTCTCTCTCTCTCTCTCTCTCTGCCCTCTCTCACTCTCCAGTAAATGGATTGAGCTAATTGGAATAGATTGCAGCATGGCTTTTGTAGGTGATGCACATGATCAGGTGATGGCATCTGCACCAGTCAGTGTCCTCCACTTGCAACCTGCATGCAGCATGCTGTGTAGTACTTCCAATTACCACTGTCATGGTAACCCACTACTATAAATCCCTACATCATGTGGGCATGGTCCCTTTACCTTTCCTGGATGGTGGACATCCTTCCTGTGTGTTGGCAGCAATGTTACAGACAGCAGGTAGCGATACCTCTTACAAGAAAACTTGCACACTCAGGCCAGCTACATATTTGTATGAGGAGTTTGAGTGTACATACTAGTTTAATATGGAATGCAGTCTGTCTGGATAGCTCTCAACTGTGGGCCTATCCACTTGATGGCCAGAGGTGTGCCTGTTATATTTTGTCCGTCCACCACACAGGTCTTGTGTCAGATATATCACTGGCAGTGTGTGTTGAGTGCTATCAGTACATGGCTACATCCATCTGTGTTTCTGACTTCATATTTCTTACTAAGGGTATGTTGCAGACTATTCTGTAACACCAGCAACTTGCTTAGTGTATGACAACAGTATTTCACATATGAGCCTGTGTTCCGGCCTCTCTCCTCCACCTATATACCAGGCTTTGTCCACATGACATGCTGTCAGAGGTTGTTATGCAGTGGCCTGTGAGTATGTCATGCTGCCATTCCTGCCATCATTCCACTGCTGTTGTAGCCCCCCACACATATTGTGGGGTTGGGACCATATATGTGTATACCTCATCTGCACAATACATGTGTGCCCTTCTGCAATCCCGAGGTCAGTGTATGTAACAGTGGTATATGGCCCTGTATGTCAGTCTATGGAGGATGCACCATAACTAACCTAGGCTGTTACAACATGTGAGAGGTATCAGGGGTAAGCTGCCTTAAGGTATCTGGATGTGCATTACCATACAATTCACCTTGGGAAAATGCAGGCATACTGCTTCTTGCCATAGAGACTGTTCTGTTTGTCAGTGTGATTGTGATGGTTTCAGTTATGCCTTGTTATGTAACAGATACATTTCATTGTGTCAACTGAAGTCTTTTCCTTTAGGGATTGCGTACAGAGTGTAGTTAGAGGCTGCTGGACTATACATCTGCATTACTTACTGTTGATTGATCATTATCCTGTGGCCCAGTCTGTCTTTACTGCTGTACTACTTGAAGGCCTTGGCCTGGACAGCAACATATGTTATACTTTCCGGAATACTGTATTAATTGATCTGTTTGAGAGATGCATTAGTCTGTTTATATGTATTTCAAAGTCTAAACAGCTATATGACATGGCATATACAATTGTACTAGTACACAGATAAAGCTTTCTCATGTATGCAAACCTCTGTGCAGTGTTGTATCCTTTGACCTCTCTGTGGGTATATGTTTCCAGCAACAATTGTCTTTTGTATGGGTGACTCATACAGGGTCCATTTGTTAAGGTGGAAAATGTAGGAATAATGGCTGTGCTGTATGGTGTGCACCCTCTAAATATGTATCTTCCTATAAATATCTCTGTGTGTATGTGTAGTTACATATATATCTATATATATGTAATATATATATATATATATATATATATATATATATATATATATATATATGTGTGTGTGTGTTTCTGCATATATATGTGTGTGTGTATATATGTATCTTAGGAATTGTTTATTGCTTCCACATTGTACATTCCCTATGGTAGCCAGACTGTACTGCATGATATGTTATTGATACCAGCCTGACGTCATACAGGTGGGATGGATTACTGTTGACATCTTGTGCCCATGTTGTGTCGGGTCCTGGTTTTGGGACCTGCAACAGTTGATATTGTATTGCAGGGCAGACCTGTTTGCCTGTGGGGGGGTGGGAGGGGGTAATATTAATATGTACAAGATGTATGTAGCTTGGGCCCCCTCACCCACATTAATAGTACCTGTGGTCATAAATGTATTTATATTCTCTTTTATATCTATAGCTATATATCTGTATATACATATATAGATATATGTATATGCTTACATATATATATATATATATATATATATATATATATATATATATATATGTGTGTGTGTGTGTGTGTGTGTGTGTGTGTGTGTGTGTGTAGACATATATATCTATAGATGTATGCATATGTATATGTATATATATATATATATATATAGATAGATAGATATGTATACCTATATCTATATCTATATATATATATATATATATATATATATATATATATATATATATATATATATATATATATATATATATATATATATATATATATATATATATATATATAGATAGATAGATATTTATATATCTATTTAAATAGAAATATATATACACACACACTGTATATATACATACACACATTGTAACCTGATAGTAACATTTTTGCTGACTGTAATGGGACTTTATTATATTTTATTCACTGAGAAGCTTTTCTCCCCAGGTCTCTGCTGAAAATGAGCCAAAAGCTCAGTCAGACTGACAAGGTTACACATGTAAAATAAATAACTACATACATAAATATATACATCTACGTGTTTAAATACATTTCCTGTACTGTTGAATGACTGTGCTGGATGATATGTTTGTGAAAACATCAGGGTTATGTATATCTGACATGACTTTGTGGTAAATCACTTTGGCTATGTTGTGCATGGTCCTGGGTTTGATACTTGGAGAGGCTGTTTATTTTGTTGCTGGGCCGAACAAGGGCCATTGGATACAGAGTGATTAAGGCACTTTTAAGCAGTTGTAAGCGGGTTTGCATGGAGGTAAGCATTGCTAACTTCCAGTTACAGTTTCTTATACTGATTTAGCTTATTGATTGCTTAACCTGTGTAGGCATTGCTTACCCCAGCACAAACAGGCTTAAACCTGCTTACTGCTGCTTAAAAGTGCTTACTCCCGCACTAATTTCTTTAAATGAAATGAAAAAGGGTTGATAGGAGAGTGGTGAAAAAGGGGCACAAAGAGGGAAAGACAGTAGGGAAAATATCTAGGGATGTGCAGGAAGGGTGTAGGGAAGCTCCATGGCGGCCCATTTCTTCTACAGCAGCAGCTGCACATATACACTGAATTTGGTGGTAGATTTGGACACTCATTCCCCTGAGAGAGGTGAGGACAACAATAATATGTTGTTAAGCCAATTAGACCAGATTACATGTGTCCAGTGGACATGTGTGCAAAATGGACAGCTATGTATGGGTTGAGATTTTTTTTTAGGGAACAGATTGCCTTTTTTTTTCAAGTGAGAATGGGATGTTGCGGATGGATAGTAGGTATATTTCGGGAGGTAGGTTAACAGACAACACAAACAAGATGCATACAGGGGCGGTATATGACACATGTGGGTGGTAAACACCTTGATTGGGAGGGGTGTTGGGAAATCGGAAGCCTATTAGCCCCCTAGTGGAAACAGTGGGACTGAGGTCCCCACCCATGGGCAGTCACCACTGCACCTTCACAGCCCCGAAGGTGGCTGTGCTGGGGGCTGAGTAGGAGGGCCAGGCTGACCCTCTAGTTGTGACACATGGCTCTCAATCTGGTGTAGCAGATCTCCAACCTCCCTGCAGAGCTCGCTATGCACCACAACCTGGACCTGGCGACGGTTGACTGGTTCCTGTCCACGCCCGCTCCAGGGGGAGGCGAGCCCCGTGCCCTGAGGTGGTTCCTCCCAAAGGTGGTGCAGGACCAATGGACGAGGAGGTCCAGGGTTGGGCCCCAGACATGCTGGTGCCCAGTGCCACGGCCAGCTGAGGTGGGACAGGTGGGTTCACCGGGACCGGCCTTCCCAAACATGCTATGGTTTTAAATTTTATCAACATATGTGGGATAGTAATAGTCAACACATTCCAGGGTTAGGTATAACAGCATGCATAGATATTCCCATTAACCCAAACACCAGATATGGAACAGTTGCATAGCAAACAAAACACATACATATATGGGACCACAGTGGTCATTACAACAGCATGTAGGTACATTGATGGCAGCATGGCACCAATGTGGGAGTATTTCAACATAGCAGATGCATAGAAACAAATTTAAATAATTAGCTAATAATAGGACTTATGTCCCAACATTAGAGGTAATTCAGCACATACTGCTTGAGTTATGTATTTAGTTTATTGTTGCAGATGTGGTGGTGGGGGGGGGACAGAAAGATGTCAATTAACAACTAGTATATTCCTGTAGTTCACATTACTTTCCTAGTCAGTGCTGTGATCTGTACCTTACAGATATTAATACACTACCCTATTGCCTTAGTTTGGACAGTGGTATGGCTCTCGACAACTATATACATAAACTGGTTTTACCTACAGTATACACCTCTTACCTGGTATACCTGTGGAGGTATTGTTTGTTAACACTACCTAACTGTTTCTACACATACTCCCAGATTCCAGGTTGATGTTATGCACATACCTGTTGATCTCTTTTTGCACACACTCTTGGCATGTCTTCACCACATGCAGGTGACGCGGGACATATTCTGACTATTGCCTCTTAAACCTTTAGTGACTTGTACAATGACAGGTTTGTTTTATTTGACATTTTCCAAATATGTACAGGTCTGACAGTCAGTTATATGACATGAAATGCTAACCAGTAAGTCCAAAGTCACGGAAGCAGTCCACCAGCTGATACACCAGATCGCTTTATTAAAGAATGCAAGGAAACAAACCACAGAAAACGTAAACGCTTTTAAAATACACAGTATGCATTTTCGTCTCCAAAAGCATGTAAGACTTCATCAGACAATATATGACATATATATATATATATATATATATATATATATATATATATGTAGACGAATAATGTAATAATTTGGAAGACATAGAGAAATAAAAAAAAATTAAACAGAGAAATAATCAAAGTAGGTTATAATGCACATTGAATAGACTCAGTTTGCATAGTATTCAAGTAGTATATGCAACTAGCAACACAAGGTCATAAGCACAATGTATGCAGTCATGATGGGGTTCTGATGTAGAATGAAGCTTGTGTAAGTAACAAGCACTTATATTTATTTATTCATTTATTTATTTAGTTAGTTAGTCTTTGGTGACTGGGTTACTTTCTCTAGGCCAGTGCACTCTTTTCAGGAGAGAGCTGAGGTAGTATTCATGCTGAGTAGGAAAAATGTGGCCACAACACTAGATAACTTAACCTTTTCTTTGGAAGAGAGGAAGGGAAGCTCTCTATGGAGCTGATAAGTCTCACCAGAGGGCTGCTAACTGCAGTTCTGGGCATAAAACAGTACAGCAAAGATGGAGAAAGGGTCATGAAAAATGCTGAAAGGGAGGAAAAGAAGATAAAATAACTTTTAGAGTTGGAAATTGGAGTAATGTAAATATAACTGCTGGTAGATTTCATAAACCAAAGAAAAGAGAGGAAGCATAATAGCATGAGAAAGATTATTACAAGATGAAGAAAATTAAATGTTGGAAATGAAAGCAACAGCTGGTGAAGGGGAACACTGGAGGTGTTCTTAGCTTGTCGACTAGCCTGTTTTGAGGGTCTACCTCTGCAACAGGATTTTTGTTACAAGAAAAAAGAAGTTATGCAGCAAGGCAAGGATGAATGGAAGAAGGAACTGAGACAGGGCAAAGCTTTTCAGTTCCTAAAGAGCCACAGAGAAGATGACCAGCAGTAAGAAAAAAAAAGAAAAAAATTATGACAGTGAGCAGGTATGACTTTGTGGATAACACATGATGTATCTACTAGGGTTTGACATTAAAGACATAAAAATATTAATCTATTTGAACATTTCGGTGAAGTGGCATTTGAAAGTTACAATTTGCTAGAAAATTTTTGAGACTAAAAAAAAGAAATACAGCAGCACTATGAAAAGACAACTTGGGACAACAACAAAAAAGGAAATAACGTACATTTTTTGACTATAGATATGAATGAACATGAATTAAAACTGCTTTTTTCGATTACTGTGTAGTAAAGTACATTAAGTTAAGAAATATGCAATGAAAGACGTATAGAATTGGGTTGGGAAGTGTGGGCAGCAATGCATGTTAGGTATGTGAAATTTTAACACATTTCAAACACAATTGTGAATGGTAAGAGAGGGTTTATAAGGTACTAGTGCCAAAATAAAGCAAGCTGTTTTGGCAGTGATGAAGAGTATTTCATACAAGACTGTAATGAATGTGTGGCCAGTGTGGAGAGAGGGGGCATTTAGTAGAAAACTGTAAGCCTTTTATAGAAAATGAAAAGGATGTGGTCATTTCTGATGTGACCATCCCTTATCATAAAATGAATGAGAAGACAAAGAGGAAAGCCCAGAAGAAAGACAAACAGTAGTAAATATTATTACAGAAGATGTTGACAGAGAAGGTGATATGGGAGTAGGTGATACTTAAGAATGATTAAACAATTAAGATGTAGTTAGAGAAGAGAGTATGATTGAAAGTGAGAGTATTGATATACAGGAAGAAAACTGATTTGCAATTAAAGAATGTGAAAAGGACAGAGAGGGAGAAATGAAGAAATATACAATGAAAAATCAATTGGTGGAAGACTTAGGAGAAAGAAAAGAAAAAGAAAAACTGGAACTTAAACACCTGCAAAAAAGAGAAAAGATGATATAGGAATGTTAGTATTATATGTGAATAGCAGTAGAAATGATATGAGGTTTGGTGGTGGTGGGATAGTGTAAAATAAAAATGGATATTTTTGCTTGCTAGATACTGAATGTAACAAAGGAAAAGAATACAGGCAATAATTGTATAGTGCAAATTGCTTGTTTAATAGGAAATGAGACATGTTCTATAATATGAATCCTTATAAAAATGATGAAGTAAGAATTCTTGATGTAACAATAATAGTACCAGGAAAGGTAGTGGTATGTGATATGAGATTGAGACAAAAATGTATAAGATTAGCATTGATTTATGTGTATACCAATATGACGGAAGGGAAAAACAGTTGTATGAAGAAATTAAAAAAAATGTATCAGTAACTATATCTACAGTGATGCTAGGAGATCTCAACTGTAACTTGTGGAAAGAAAGAAAAAAAGAAAAGCAACACAGAACATTATGGTTTTAATAGAATTAATAAAATGTAGAGATTTAAAAGTAGGAAAGAATAGAGAATAGACATATAAATGGGAATTTTTTATGACTGAAATTGATTATACAGTTTACTCTAAAGGCATGAAAGAAATAAAAAGAGGAATACAGATAGCAGAATTTTCCAAAAAAAAAAAAAAATGATCTAAAATATGGGAAGACAACAAGATATTAAATACAGGAAAAGAGATAAAGAGATTAACTGCAGAGTTTAACAAGGACACAAAAATGATAAGAAAAAGAGAAATATTATGGAAAGATCAAATAATGATGAGACCACTTTATAAAAATTGAACAGTGGTGGGTAATGTATACACATAAGTTCACAAGTGGTAAGAATAACAAAAAGAAACAAGAATAAAGATGAGACATAAGAGAGAATAAAGAATGTGTAAATAACTGTAAGAAATAGAAAAATGAAGTGACAGTAAAGGAAATAGAAAAAAAAAAGACAGACTAGAAAAAAAATGAAAATTATGTTACATAGGCAAATATTTTGTTCTGAAAAGAAAGGGAGAGGAGGTTTCTGTTTATTTAGGAAAAGAAGTAGGAATGAAAAAAGGAAGGGTGGATGTTATCTTAAATGGCAAATGAGACATCTGATACAAATGAAGATATTATAGAGGTGGTAGAGATTTTTGTATAGGAAATGTATGAAAAAGAGAAAATTGGTTGTTAAGATGAATGGAAAGTAGAGAAAGATGAAAAAAAATATTTAGAAAATTGTATAACAATAGAAGAAATTGAGAAGATAATAAGAGAAGGCATGAATGAATCAGCACCAGGATTGAATGGCATAAGTTATGAGTATTATAACGAAATAAATAAAGATAAAAGAATGACAGGTAATTTAAATATAAATATACATACGTACACACACACACACACACACACACACACACACACACACACACACTCACACACACAGAAAATGAATGGATGAAAAGTGTATACTGAAAGAAGTCATATGTGGTGGAGTGAAGAAAGAAAATATATAACAATTGGTTGTCTATAACACTGAGGAATACTGTTTTTAAAATACTTATAAAAATCCTGGAAAAAAATGAAGAAAGTATTGGAGGAGATATTAGGAGAAGAGATATATGGTATGAATGGAAAACAAAGTGTGAAAGAAATGTTAACTAGAGTGAAAGAAGTTGTAGATCTGACACTAAAAGAAAATAAAGAAGTAAAATTGATAGCATCTGAGATAGAAAAAGACTTTGAGAACATCAGCCATAATGCATTTTTAGAGACATATTGCATAGGAGAAAAAACTATTAATCAAATAAAGAAATATTATGAAAATGTTTGGTTGCAAATTAAGATAAATGTATGAATGGGAAACACTTTTTTAGAAAGGAGTAAAGCAGGGATGACTAATGAATATGAATGTGTTTCTATTAGAAATGAATACAATAGTACAGATATATATATATATATATATATATATATATATATATATATATATATATATATATATATAAAAAGATGGAAGGAATTATTATATATGTGCAGATTATTTATTTGTAATAAAAATGGGATGATAAGTGTGGGTGTAATGAGGATTGAAAAGCTGTTAAAAGATTAGTCTGCAGTTAAACAAAATGAAGTGTGAGGCATTTAGTGAGATAAAAATATAGGGAATGTAGTATACAAGAAAGGAAATACAGGTTTTGGGAGTGAAATTTGTTAAGTATAAAAGTGTAATAATCAATGTACAGATTTATTGAAATAAATCCAAAATTGTTAGCTCGGTAGGAACTTTATTTTTCATAATTTCAGAAAAAGACATATATGTTGTATAATTATGCATTAGGAAAATAGCATATTGGGGGGGGGGGGCTGCATATGTTACTCAAATGCAAAAAGAGTGATTAGAAATTTGTTTAGTTTCATTTTGGACTTGATGATGAATCCAGTGAGAAAGGGATAATTTATAATAAAATAGAAGGTAATTTGAATTAAAAAAAATACAGTGATGCATTTTATAGGTTAATAGATTCATATCATCAATGAATTTATTCTGGGAAATCAGAAAGTAAATAATACAAAAAAATGAAAAGTACTATGTTTTATGGGAAAAATAAAATGATGAGAAGAAATAAAGGAAAAAGGAAATTTTGACAGGATGGAAAAAACATATGAGAATAAAATGACATTATGCAAGTTAAAGTGAGTGAGGTCTGGGAAAAGAAAAGAATGGTGTAATATTATTTTAGAAAATTGTTTTTGTTGTACCCACAGAAGGAATTAAAAGAAGATAAAAGAGGGCAATAAAAGACAGAAGAAAAAGTTTTGAAAAGTTTTATGAAGCAGAGGATGTTTGTGGAGAATTGTATTACACAAGTTACTGGTGAAAGGTAATAAGAAATAAAAGTTGATGAAATAAAGAAAATTTGTGACTGCTGCCATAAAAAAAGAAGATCATTATTTTTTGGACTGAACAAAAAGAATAATGGATTTTGGGAAAGGGTTAAAGATGAATATGGATGATAAGGATTTAAATGTATAAATATGAATATGGTATTAAATGGGAAGTATGACAACGTAAACAAATGTGACAATGATCGATAGGAAAATACTATTTGTGACAATATATGCGCTGTGGAGAAAAAAGATGGGAGAATGTGTTATATAAGGAAAATGGAAGCATGTGATGTTTTAGCTGAAATAAAGTTGTAGAAGAAAGGGTGGAGTTATATGGCAGATATAAGTGAAAAAAAAATAACGGAAAATATAATTATTTAATTAAGTTATTTTGTGTTGATGATTTGTAAAAAATTAAGAAAGACTATAAAAAAATGAGAGTGCAAATAATTGGTTTACATTTTTATAAGATATAACATTAAAGTAAATGTTAATGAAGTACCCCTACCATTTTTGTGGAGAATTGTAGGGTTCTTTGTAGCTGCTAGGGTACATTCAAGGTCTGATACTGCAGTTTGAGGAATTCCATATATATAGGCTAATGCAGCACAGAAGGATAGAAAAGCAGAAGAAAAGTTACTATAAGAAGGCGACAGAGACAGAATAATTGTTACAGTGTTGGAAGTCTGAGGAATGGAGACACTAGTGTAGGTAAATTTCATGATCCAAGCAGACCCAAAGGAAGGAAGGAACTAAGTTGTGGTTGATTGATATGGTGGAGAGAATCTTACAACAAGAAGAACTTCAGAGGATAGAAACAAAACTAACAGCTGGTGACATGTAGACATTGGATGTATTATTGGCAGGCTGAAAAGCCATTTGTAAGTCTTTACCTCTGCATTTTTTTTTTTTGTTAAAAGGAAAAAAAAGTTATGTAGATGTCACAAAGCAAGGAAGAATGGAGGAAGGCACTAGGAGAGGATAAAGATATGTTGGTCTTCTTCAGTCATGCAGAAGACACCCAGAAGTAAGAACACAAATAAAAACAATAACAATGTGAACAGGTATGAAATTACTAAATGACTAAAGACAAAAGAAAAGTGTCTTTTAAAATATTAGACACACTAATTAATGAAAGTATAATGGAAGACGATATGTGTGGTGAAGTGAGAACATTTGTATGGAAAAAATGATGAAAGAAAAGATATAAAAAATGGAGGCCTATGACACTAGAGAATACCGACTATAACATATTTATGAAAATACTATAAACATGATAAAGAAAGCATAGGATGAGGTAATAGGAGTAGGGCTTCATGGTATAAAAGGAAGAGAGGTGAAAGAACTGTTAATTATAGTGAAAAACTAGTAGCTATGATACTGATAGAAAATAAAGAGGTAAAACTTATAGCAAGTGACACAGAAAAGCCTATGATAGAGTGAGTCATGAAGCAATGAAGCAGATTTTAGAGGCATATGGTACAGGAGAAAATATATTAATGCAATAAAACACATTATGAAAGACAGCTGTATTTTGCCCCACTTATCCTAGAAAAGATGTTAATAACCAGAGAGGGCATTTCTGGTGCTGATACAAGGATATGCATCCCCTGCTTTCAAATTCTGATGACAGGCATGAACAAGATCTTCACCATAAAGGCATTAAGTCATTGCAAATCAGGGTTTGGTGTGAGGAAATGAGTAGGGTGCATAGATAGAAAATCCCTGCTGCTGCACTCAGACACCATTATCTTCTCAGGTAATACACTGGTTTTGGATTAGACCCAAAAAGGTCAGGTATGATTTCCAGGGTCTGAGATTGAAGAGAGGCACCAGTGGTACTCCACAGAGATCAAATAAATTTATATTTTAGTATAAAAAATGGTAATAATATTTCATGTGTATTGCAATGAACAAAGCACATAGCCAGAGGTCAAGTCCCAAATGAACCAGTAAAGAGTACTGGAGTCTTTCAGTTTATACCACAAAGTCATCTATTATACTTTTTTTAAAGAATATTAATACATTCAGATCTAATACCTAGATTAATTGACCTGCTTTCTAAAGACAAAATTGTTTTATGTATGTATGTATTTATTTATTTACTTACTTATTTGGCATTGTCATTACATAGGTAAGGAGATAAAATAGTCTGAGTGCTGGCCTGTGAGGAAAAGTCATAAGAAAGTGTAACATGAAGTTACTATAATACAAATCAGAGACAAATTAACAAACTTGTGAAACAGCATTTCTTTAGTGCAGCAGAGATATAAAACCATTTTTCTTAGTAAGTTTTCTATTTGGTAGGTCACAGATACAGGTAGTAATCAGAATTCAGTTTCATGTAATAATAGGTTAAAGGTTTTATACACACACACAAACACACACTCACATATATATATATATATATATATATATATATATATATATATATATAGAGAGAGAGAGAGACATACAAGCACACACACACACACACACACACACACACACACACACACACACACATACATACATATGCATGTGTGTGTATAGATTAGATAACAGATACACACAAACACACACACAAACATATATATATATATATAGAGAGAGAGAGAGAGAGACAAGTGCAAACACACACACACACACACACACACACACACACACACACACACACACACACACACACGCACACACATAAATCAATTAAATATATGTGCCGTCCTTCACCTTCCTCTTTTTTAACACAACTCTGTTTATAAGTTGGTAATAAGCTTTGAGTCTTCTAAGCAGATACAGCTGAAAGCAGATCAAAATGAGCCTTGCCATATGGCAGCTGTTACTGTGTTAATTCGCTGATCCTCATTTTGAGTAATTGTTGGGAAAGCATGTGAACTACCGGAGAAACATTTGTCTAATTAGTCAGTTTTATTTTATGGGCAGCTTTAATTCTGAAGTACTCATTAAGCTCAGCTATTGAGAATCACAGTTAATCACACATACAGCTCAGAGCCTACACTTGCTACCAACAGTTTTATAGCAGGACGTACAGGTTATATTAGTATGATCTGAACAGTTCTGATGTGAATCAGGATTTTCTGAATAGTTTAAAATGTATTAACTCTGTCAGGTATATAACACCTGCAACATTTAAGTTTCTTCAAAATCTACTTTGATTGTATTTGTTTATTCTTTCTTGTTTTAGTTTCTGGCAATTTTTTAGTTGCTTGTTTATTTATGTATTTTTTGTTTTGCTTGAGGTCTGAATGGTTAGTTATTTTGATGCATAATATAACTTTATATAGTAGAGTATTGTACCAATATTATAAATATAATTGAGTATTTTAATCAAATTAACCTTAATAAGCCTGAGACTGACACAAACCCAGTCAGCTTAGAGGGAGTCAGTCTTTTAAAACCAAATGTTAAGTCACTGGAAAGTTGCACTTCATCTCTGTTTACAACGTACAGAGAAAAATGGCACTTCATTCAGTACAGCATAATGTGGTGCTGCACTCCTGAGTGTGCCATCCTTTGGATGAAACGTTAAATATATATTTATAATATAAATAAACGATCCCACAGCACTTATTGAAAAAAATGTAGGGAACGTCCCTGCATTTCTCATAGTCAGTATGAATAAAACCCAAGGTCTCCCCTGTAAAGAAGACACTGGCCTGGATTAGTTGGAGTGTATCATATAACTTGCTTGTATTTAAAAGCATTCTCTAGAGTCTCCTTGATCCTTTATCTGTTTAAACATTTCTGCAGTTTTTTCTACCTAAGTAGTGTTGGTAGTGTAGCATTGTCCATATTCAGGCTTGTGTTTTGGGCCTGGTTGTTTGTTAGTAGAGGCTGTGTGTCTGAGCACATGTCCCAGGCCATCATAGCTTAGCCAAAGCCAGTATAGCATTTCAGTGAGAGTGAATTGTTTGTGGTCATTGGCTGACTGGGGTTGCCTGGACTACACCTTGGAGTAAGCACCTCATTGGTTCTTTCAAGTTTTTTTTAAAGTTGTTTCAGGTTTCAACTTTGTTACTTAAGAAGTTACCTTATGACTGTTTCTGCCATTTCACACTGAGCTAATCGGAGGAAGTTGGAGGAAGGGCTCTGAGCTAACGAATCTGATATATAACATTAATTATTCTGTTTTTTGCTTATTTCTGAGTTATTTATAGAACTTTTATTTTACTCACTGTGTGTGAGGTATTAAGTAGAATTTTCTACAATTGCTAAGCATCTGGTTGGGTTTGTTTGTTCTGATTTTCTGCTAGGAGTGTATCATATAACTTGTTTGCATTTAAAAGCATTCTCTAGAGTATCCTTGATCCTTTATCTGTTTAAACATTTCTGCAGTTTTTTTCTACCTAAGTAGTGTTGGTAATGTAGCATTCTTCATATTCAGGCTTGTGTTTTGGGCCTAGTTGTTTGTTAGTAGAGGCTGTGTGTCTGAGCACATGTCCCAGGCCATCACAGCTTAGCCAAAGCCAGTATAGCAATTCAGTGAAAGTGAATTGTTTGTGGCCATTGGCTGGCAGGGGTTGCCTGGACTACATCTTTGAGTAAGCATCTCATTGGTTCTTTCAAGTTTTTTTTAATGTTGTTTCAGGTTTCAACTTTGTTACTTAAGAAGTTAACTTGTGACTGTTTCTGCCATTTCACACTGAGCTAATCGGAGGAAGGGCTCTGAACTAACTAATCTGTGATGTATAACATTAAGTATCCTGTTTGCTTATTTCTAAGTTATTTATAGCACTTTTATTTTACTCACTGTGTGTGAGGTATTAAGTAATAATTTCTACAATTGTTAAGCATCTGATTGGGTTTATTTGTTCTGATTTTTGTTTCTCACCTTCCCTTCTTCTTGGTATCCTGTTTTTATACTTGGTGGCTTTGCAGTTGCCTGCCCCTACTGTATATTTGATCTGGGAAACTCCTCCCAGTCTAGTGTCATTATCTCATTCTGCCTATTCCAGGGAGAACATTTGAGATGGGCAACCCAGTTAGCTTCTACTCCTCCTTTCCCCTTTCCACTTAATAAAAAAAATAAAAAATTCTAAGCTTGTTTCCTGCCTTTCCTATAAGTTGTCTAGTCCAGATACATATTTCTGTATCCAGGACTGTTTGTAAGCTTCTGAGCCCCAAGCCTTTCTGTGTTGGAGGGAAGCCTTTTAGCTTAATTTTGTTTCTTAGAATTAGCCAGTTTTCTAGTTTCAACACTCAAATCTGTTTCTTTCAGCTCAGCACTTGTTCAAAACTCATTGTAATCACTAAATAAGCTACAAATTACTACAGCACTGAACTTTCCTCACTTGTCTAGAGGAAAAACAGTTTTTAGTACTTAATAAATAAGCACCTATCCAGGCATGTCTAAGAGTCAGCTTTCGGTGTTTTCTCCTGTCTACCTGATGAATCTGGGCATCTTGGGGCAATGCAGCAATTGCCTCATGGACACAGACAACCCTCTTCTCCTACCACCCAACACTACAACCTGTGAGAGATGCACTTATATAACCAAACTGGAAGAAAATCTCTCTTCACCCAAGACTGGACTAGACAGTCAAGAGGAGAAGATAAACACTTGCACCACACCACACTCATCACATAGTCCCTCAAAACCTACACCACCAAAACACACGCATAGAAACACAAAACACACACCTATATTCGCGGAGGATCTCAAAAAAATCTACCCAAGCAACAGGGACCTCCAAAGCAGAAACGCAAGCAACCTCCACCCCCAACACAACCCAGATGACACATAGACCACAAACTCAGTGTGCTACTCAACCACAGCCCATAAGGCATAACGTACCCAACACTCTAGTCATAGGTGAGTCTATAGTCAGGCACACTGATGTTCCACTCACCAGCCTAAACAAGGAGAAAGTTACTGTCAGCTGCCTGTCACGTGCCAGGATCCACCATATAACAAATGCACTCAGGTCACTCCACAGCAAGTACAAATATGACTGTCATTGTCAATGTTGGTGTGAATGACCTGAGATGTACCTCTTTGGACTACATGAAAAGAGACATGGAGGAGCTTTCTGATCTTGTAGCCCAGGCAGGTATGACCCTAGCCCTGTGTAGCATCCTGCCATCACCCAGAATGATACCAAAGTACAAGGACAAAATGATTGACTTCAACATTTGGCTAAGCTTCTGGTGTCATTCTAAGGGGATCCAGTATCTGTCTGCCTGGGATGACATGATCGACAAACTACGATGCTTTGCCAGAGATAGCCTGCACCTGTCATCCTTGGGATTTCAGATACTTGCCACCCCTATAGTGCCTTTTTTAGGCAAGATTCAAATGACAAATTCACCACCATAACAGGTACAGGCAAGCAAAATCTGAGGTCAATGCTACTTAATGCTAGAAGTCTAAACCTCAAAATGCACTCACTCGAGACACTCCTTAAAATGGAGAACATCGACATCTGTGCAGTGACAGAGACCTGGTTCAAGGTTCCAGAGAGGACACCTGCATTACCAGGCTATAATTCATACCACACCTTTCGGCCAGCTAACCTGGACCGAAGCACTAAAGGTGGAGGCGTGTCCATATTCATTAAGGATATCCACACCTCCAGGCTAGTTGCTCAGCATAACGCATCTGAGATTATCCAAGTGCAACTAACTCTGGGCAAGACCACAATGCAAATTGTAGCATGCTACAGATCCCCCACCATGCCCCAGGATTCCCACTCCTCATTTCTTGATACACTGGAAAATATTAGGGTACAACCTAACACGCTAATAATGAGTGATTTCAACGACCCCACCATTAACTGGGAAAACTACTCATGTACCAACTCCTTAGCTCAACACTTTCTGGACTTCATAAACTCCAATGCCCTGGATCAACTTATCCACACTCCCACCAGGGGCAACAAAATCCTAGACTTAGTCATTACCAACATGAGTGACCGGTGTTCCACTCCTGAAGTCAACTCCTCATTGGTCCGATCCGACCATAAGCTAATCACCCTTGATATCCCCATCCCGTCCCCACCCTCTATTAAGGAAACCACAGTAAACAAATTCTCCAAAGCCAACTTCATGCTTCTTAAGACAGAAGTTGTGAACTTCATGACACCCATGCAGATGGACAATACAGTTACAACTGCTGAATCCTACACAAATGCACTCTATAAGCACTTACACGAGTGCATGGATCATGCTATCCCAAACAGAACCAAGACGCTATCCTCCAAAAAGGGAAGCCAATCTGGTGGTCCCCTGCCATAAACGAACTGTACAACAGGAGGAAGAAACTGTTGCAAAAGAGAGTAAAATCCCATGAGTGGAGGAGCTTCCTTGTCAGCCTCAGTAAGAAGCCGAGATCCCTTAAAAGATCCTCCAAAGCTAGCTATGAAAACAAAATCACCACTAATTCCAAGGACAACCACAAAGCATTTTATAGCTATGTCAAGAATCTTGATGGCAACACACAGATCTGCTCTAATTTACAGCACAAACGCACGAAAATTACAGAACCAACTGATATTGCCAACATTCTGGCAGATAGGTTCAGTGCTAACTTTACCTCCTTCTCACCCCCTAAAGGGCCCATATCTATACAGGAAGAATGCAGAGTCCCTGTAATCACAACTATGCCGGTAAAAGCTGCACTCTCTAAAGCCAAAAACACAGCATCCATGGGACCGGACAACATCCCAGGCTGCGTTTTACATGAACTTCAGAACAAACTGGCTCCCCACTTAAGTACCGTGTTTAATAATAGCCTCGCATCAGGCTTTGTGCCCACTGAATGGCACACAGCAACAGTTATCCCACTCCACAAAGGGGGAGCCACCACTGATCCCTGGAACTATCGACCTATTAGCCTGACGAGCCTGGTCTTCAAGGCCATGGAACGTATCATCATGGAACTCATAAACAAAGACATCGGTAAACTCCAAACTCTGGATCCCACCCAGTTCAGGTTTGTGAAAGGCAGATCATGCCTCCTGAACCTGAATGACTTCTTTGAGGCAGTCACCAAAGCCATAGATGAGGGTCAGGTGGTTCACACAGCCTATCTTGACCTCGCCAAGGCTTTCAACACCATCTCCCATTCTGGAATTATAGCTAAACTCACTAAACTAGGTATAAATCCCTACGTCGCAAGATGGGTTAACAAGTGGCTCTCTGACAGAACCCACACTGTAAAAGTTGCAGACTGCAAATCTGACCTCAAAGCAGTGACAAGTGGAGTACCACAGGGTTCCTTCCTGGGACCTCTCCTGTTTGGTATCTACTTCTCTGAAGTACAGGCTAACATAGAAGGCCTCTGGCTAATGAAGTTCACAGATGACTGCAAGCTAGAAGCCTTAGTCAAGTCCCCAAATGATGTGGACATCCTACAGAAGGGCCTCGCTGAGACAAATGCCTAGTGTCAGAGCCATGGCCTCATGCTCAATGCCAAAAAGTGCAGTGTCATCCCATTTGGTAAAAACTCTGTACCCATGAACTACAACATAGGCAGGAATCTACTTAACACCGAATGCGTGATAAGAGACCTTGGGACCCAGGTGGACAGTAGTTTCTCCTTTGATAGTCACATCGCCACAGTAGTCATTAAGTCCTTCTACGTGGCACACCTCATCATAAATGGGTTTTCATCCAGGAAAAAAGAGGTCATTGTTCCCCTCTACTCGACACTCATTAGACCCATTATAGAGTACAACGCCCCTTTTGGAATGTACCTCACAAGACATCTGCAGCAGCTGGAAAGGCCACAGAAGTACCTCACAAAGAGGATTAATGGCCTCAAACAAATGCCCTACACTGACCGACTCAAAAAACTCCAGCTTTACTCCGTAGCATATCGCCTACTCTGAGGTGATCTCTGCCTAGCACATAAAGCTATGTCAAACCCAGAGCTGTTGGACATGCTACACCTAAAGAAATCCCAATCCCTCCGAGCTACACGCTGTAGGGACCTAAACCTTGTCACCACAATAAACAGGACATGCTGGAGGGATAGATTCCTGTCCCAGAGGCTTCCTATACTCTGGAACAAACTACCCATCTATGTCAAGCAAAGTTCCTCATTAGCACTCTTCAAGAAAAATCTTGATGAGTGGATGGGAAATAGGAAATACACCCCAGGGATCACTTCTGTGTCTCTGCTCAACAGTGGCACAGGAAAATAACTTTCTTGGGTGGCGTAAGCCAGGGAACCTTGTTGGCTAGGTTTACGTAGGCCCTCGGGCTGATAGCCTAGTATCTACCTATGAACCTATGAACCTATGATATAGTAGGTATTATCAGGACCTGTGTTATGCCTCTTGTAGATGTGTTGCTACGATGGAAATGGGTTGAGAATGTTTGTCCTGAACAGAAATGTATCCATTATTATAGATTGTTGACTGGCATGTATTAGCCAGAATGTTTCAAATATCAGGTCAGAGAAGGGACAGGGATTGTTGGGAAATAACCAGATATTAGAGAAGGATTATACTGTGTGGCCAACATCAGAAAAATAAAAGGCTGTTAGCCTAGAGAGGGATAGCACATACCAGGTATTGGCTTTGTTCACAGCACATTAGGCAAGGGAAATGCTATTGATGTCTGTGGCCTAACTCCAATTTCTTCAGATAGTATGCTTAGGATAGACAACTGCCAAAAGAAATAGATCTCACTAATGGATAAAGTGAATTCTCATTTTGATGAGATGAGGAGGAATGACAAAGACCCAGAAGAAGGGACAAGTTTTGGGCCGAGGGCCAAGAGAAGTAAAGAGGTTCATGATCACATTGCAGCAGAAGTCCAGCATGTGGCACAGGAGAAAGAGAGTTGAATGCTGTACTGATGAGGGCCAGCCTACAACTAAAACTAATGAGAAACAGCACTCAGTTGGGGAAGGTGAGGTAACAAGAAAAAAATAAGGGGTAAAGGCAAGATCGAGTGCAGAGTTTGAAAGACTATGTCAGACTGTGTCAGACAAATTCTAGACTGACTATCCAGGAAAGGGTAGAATCTCCAAAAGGAACTGGTGGGTGCAAGATTGGCAGACAGTGGATGAACCGTGGGGTAAATCAAGGCAAAAGCAGTAAACTCAACATCCTTAGAAACAGCAATTGACCTATACTCAGCTCTTCCTGTGTATGCTTCCAGTATAAACAACTGGGATAATTACCATAAGATCTTCTCTTGAGATGCGCATTCAACAGGTGGGCACAGACAATGAGGTAGCTATGAACTGCTTTCACCTCACTGTACTCATTTTCATGCTGGTTAAGGAAAAGATCTGGAAGGGTAAGTTTGCAGATGTATTCAACTTGATAGATACATTCAGGGGACTTTGGTACTGAGACTCAGTAGGATATGGACTTAGTTGTGACATTGGCAGGTCTGGGAAGAAGAAAACAACCTAAAGGAAGGGTCTGTAACTGGGACAACTAGATGACAAAGTTTATGGTCCTCATGGTAGACACCCTGGGGAAGGGACCAGAGCAGGGACTTTCTGTTCTCACATATTTTATGTTCCTCTGAAAGTCACAAAAATTCAGTGGGAAAGATCATGAGAATGGTACAGTTAAAGGTTTTGTAAACTCAAGGCCATGGACAAGTCACTGGAGAGGAAGCCGCACATGTGGTCACTTGAGTGGGAGTGTTGGACAAACAGGAAGTAGTCTCATCAAGCTCAGTGGAAGGAAATTTGTTTCCAAAGACTCGTGTCTTCGGTATATGCAAATGTTGATAGACAGCCTATAGGTTCTCTCACTAGTGTTCACACAGTGGAAGAACCCAATTGACAACAAGCTGCTGGCACAGCTTAGGTACTGTGGATTAGCTACCAGACTAAGGGTCAGAGAGGCTTGCTGCCAGGGAAGGCTATATTTATGGGGGTCAGATAAACCTGACAGCACACTGGTAATGTAGCCCATCAGCAAAGCTAGACATTCTCCAATCAAAGTTGAGTCTTGGCAGCAATAAATACTTCAAGGCAGAGACTTGGCTAAACAATTAACATGATACTTTCTGGAGAGTTTTTCTGTCATACCATAGCCAATCCACTGGAACAAAACTTGCAATACTTTATCATCAGTGTAAAGGAGGGAATCCATAGTCCAGGAAATGCTAGATAAGGAGGTCAGCTTGGGAACGGTTGCTGGCCCTTTCATGACCAAACATTTTCAAGTTTACAGGGTTTCCCTAATTGTGATTACGTCTAAAGAAGTAGCCAGGGGAATTTAGAATGATATACCCTCCTTCCATCCCTAATTACTAATCAGCTAACTATTCAATAGACGAAAAATAAGTCAATGTGCAGCGTGCAGTTTTGGATGATGTGATGACCACTTTCATGCCTTGGAAATACCGTTGGCTTTTTCACTTGCTGCCTGTGCACCCAAATGACCAGTACTTACTGGGGGTGCAAACTGGGGAGACATTTTATTTCAACAAGGCCATGACAATGAAATGTGTAGTGACCTATACCACCTCCAAAAAATTTAGCATTGCCTTGCACTGGATATGGGAAGATCAGGTGAGCCAGTGCAAGGCAGTTCATTACTTGGATAACTGCCTCATCACAGGAACCTCAGAATCAGCCAAGGATTAGGGGATGTGAGATTTTCAGGTAATTTGTTCTTCGTTTAGAGTTGTCTTGGTGTGAGACCACTATAATCTGTAGATTCGTTTGATAACAAACTGATACCCTTAGGTAAACTCTTCACTTACTAGAAGACAAGCTTCAAGAAATTAAGAGTCTAAATAAAAAAATATGAGACAGAGTTGGAAAGCCAGAGTAGCAAGATCATGGAATTGCTAGACATTCTAAACCTTGTATGTAAGGCAGTGGGAACAAAGAGTAACTTTGTCAGACAACTAGCATTTTTTATCAAAGGGTGCCAAGGTCATTGTCACACTACAATTCTAGGAATCTTCACATGACAAGTAGAGGGCAATGTGAGAAAGACATTACATTTCTGGAACTCACGCCCATATAGTCAGCCATTAACATCTGATAGGCTGATCTCAGCAAATGCATCTTAAATTTCTCTCAGATAAACAGGCCATGGTAGCAGACCTTGCCAATAAATATGCTAGGGCAAATAGGACCTATTGGTTGATTAGAAAGTAGTTTGTTCTATATGCTTTATACTATAGACTTTCTTTTCTTTCTCTCTCTCTTTTTTTTTTTGCTTGCTACATATCAGGGCAATGAAATTACATTGCAGACTCAATCTGTCAGCAAGAATTCCACAGTTTGAGAGTCCTGGCCCTGGAAGGTGCAGATGGAGAGGAAGAGATGCAGTCAGTGGTGTAGAACATTGTACTGTAATGGCAGATTGTCTGATGTGTTAAACCTAAGCATCTGACACCAGACCTGCTAATTGTATGGTCTTGCAGGCATTCAGGGATTTTACAATCACCAGAAGGTGGTTAGTGAACTTGTTAAGGAGATAGCCGGTGCATAGGTAGGGAAGGGGTGATGCGGTGAAGATTGCTCGCCTTCACTTGGAAACCATTAGGTGGGTGCTGAAAGGAACAGGCTTACTGGACCTTACCAAAAACTGGGTGGTTGCCAAGATGCTGAGGAGATGGATAGACTGAACTCTAGTATTTGAAACAGGAGGCTCCCTCTAAAGAAACTTCTTGTAACTATCTCAGTAAAAGGTTTGCATGCCATAGAGATTACACAGCATGGGATACCTGTTTCTGTTTCTTTACTACAGGGTCCTCAGGGTTAATGAGGTGGTGATCTGGAACAGGGGAGAAAATAAGCATATGGAGCATTGCTGGGGTGAAATTACATTTGCAGAGCAGAATATGCACTTCTGGGTTAAGTTCACTAAAACTGACAGACCAGGTAACCGAAAACAAGTAATCTTTCCTCAGCAAGAGGACAAACTGATCAACCCAATGGGTTGGCTATGCACTCTTCTACAATACACAATTAGCCAAGGAGGCAAGAAACAGCTTTTCAGTCCATGGAGGGACAGGCCATAATAGTAAAACAGGTGTAAATTAAACTTAAGGCAGCCAGCCATCTCATCCCATAGCATTGACCCATCCAGGTACTTAGCATACTCACTACACACACATATACACACACATACACTTTAACTATATATATATATATATATATCACAATTCACAAGTGGTGCACGTACCCACTACTGTGCAAGGATTCAAAGTACAACAGAAATAACAAAAAAGATGTATCCAGCACTAGTATAAATATCGCTAAAGTCTGTTGTAGTGCAGCATAATGCAAAGAGAGTCCAGTCCCATTATAAGCAGTGTCAAAATGCTAACTGTTATCAAACAGAAATGTAGCCAGAAACTTCCTTTTAAACTTCACAATAAATGTAAACAATCTTCAGAGTACTTACTGTTTTCAAACAGTTAATTCAGCATAAAATAATGTAAACAGAAGCTTCCTTTTAAACTTCCAATAAATGTAAATGGTCTTCAGAGTACTTGCTGTTTTTAAACATTTAATTCACCATGAAATAATGCATACAGAAGCTTCCTTTTAAACTTCCCAGTTTTAATCTCAGCTGTGAACAAAATACATTAAAATGATATCCTTATACCAAACTGATACATTTTAAACCAACAGGCATCAAACAGGCATCAAACAAACTACAAAAGAGCACTATTCAGTGCTGCTGAAGAGAGAAACAAAACAGCAGACTGGTTTCACCTCACTGGCATCATCAGTGATATTTATACTAGTGCTGAATATCTCTTTTTGTTGTATATAAATAAACATATATATATATATATATATATATATATATATATATATATATATGGGTCTACTACTAATGCCCGAAACGACGATTTCCCGACAGAAAACTCACCGACGCCAGATGACCGACAGGTAAGTGTACCGACAGGGTGATTTGCCGACAGCGGAAAGACCGACAAGGAATGTGCGACGACGCGTAAGTGTGCGATGGTGACGGAGTTAGGAGCGGTCAGGTAAGTGCTCGAGATTGTGGGATGTCGGGTTAGGCTGTGGGAAAGGTGAGTGTGTGTTCGTGTCGGAGGTATGGTTCGGGTAAGGTAAGTGTGTGCTAGTGAGGGACTGTAGTTTAGGGACGGGTTAAGTGAGTTAGGGTTAGGGTGCAGGTAGGTGAAGTGTGCGTTAGTGTCGGAGCTTGGGCTAGGGGTGGGTTAAGTGAGTTAGGGTTAGGGTGCAGGTAGGTGATGTGTGCGTTAGTGTCGGAGCTTGGGCTAGGGGTGGGTTAAGTGAGTTAGGGTTAGGGTGCAGGTAGGTGATATGTGCGTTAGTGTCGGAGCTTGGGCTAGGGGTGGGTTAAGTGAGTTAGGGTTAGGGTGCAGGTAGGTGAAGTGTGCGATAGTGTCGGACCTTAGGGTTAGGGTTTGGGTCAGGGCTAGTGTGTATGCTATGTAGTGTCGCGTGTTGTTTACGTTCCGTGTGTTGGTGTAATGGTGTTCGGTGTAATGGTGTTCGGTGTTTTGCGTTGTCGGGTTTGTGTGTTGTCGGTCATCTGGCGTCGGTGAGTTTTCTGTCGGGGAATCGTCGTGTCGGTAATTAGTAGTAGACCCATATATATATATATATATATATATATATATATATATATATATATATAAAATATATATATATATATATATATATATATAAGCGTCTATATTATCTTGTCGAAAGATGACAATATCGAATGGCATAAACAACAAAAATGATGTACATCAAAACTGTTCTTGTACGTGCACCCCCCCACCCCCTGCTAATTATATATACCAACTCCGAGATCGCACTACAGTGAGGAAAGAACAAATTTTCTCATCCCCACTGTACCATGATCCTGCAACAACACTTTTGATGTACAGCATTTACGACATTATTGCCATTCGATATTTTCAACATGCGATAAGGTGAAGTAGACCCTATATGTATATATATATATATATATATATATATATATATATATATATATATATGGGTCTACCTCAATCCAACAAATTAATGTTTCTTCGAAACATAGTTAGGCAACCCCTTTTTTTCTGAAAGTGTATTTATTCGAAAATGCACTTTCGTGAAAAAAGGATCAGCAAAAATGGGCCAAGGTTTTTCTTATAGATCGTGGCACAGTGGGGATAAGGGACTATTCCCTTTTCCCTCTGTAGTGCGATCTCAGAGTTAGAACATATTAGTAGGTTGTGTGTCTGGGGGGGCACAGTCTCCCACCTGGGGAGTGCATAAATGTGCTTACTCTTGTTTTTTTTTTGTTTTTTTTGTGAGTTTGGTTGGTTTGTTTTTTGCAAAAGTGCATTTTCGAGTAAATGCACTTTTGGAAAAAATAGGAAAGTGGAAGTACGTTACCTATATAGATAGATACACACACACACCTATATATATATATATATATATATATATATATATATATATATATATATATATACATATATATATATATATATATATATATATACACATATATATATATATATACACATATATATATATATATATATATATATATATATATATTTATATAAAGAATGAACTTCGTGACACAAAAGCATTCAAAAATAATTAAGAGGAAAACACTAGCAACTCTTGTATTATTTAATGCTTTCGTCTTCTTTAATATCATGACTTCTTCAGAATGATGTTTCATTAATACAAGCAACCATTTTAACATTGTTTAAATACATTACTTCAAGTAGTTTATTTAAATTAACACAACAGTTCCTATCCAATAATAATGTAACAACAGTAGTCTTGCAAGGTGATGTGTGCATCTTCATTATCATTAAAAAGGTAGATCAATTAACCAGGAGGGATACCATGTGAATCCTGTAGTGTCGTGTGCATAACGTGGTCATGTGCAACACATTTACCTGGAAGAGAAACTTGGAAAGAAGCCTGAGGTATCGTGTGCAAAGTATCATTATAAGACCCAGTCAGATTGCATTTCTATACTTTCAGATACTATATGACATACTTCTGATGAAATCAAGTTAACTCACATTTCCATACTTTCAATCTCTATACCATTTTAAGGTACAGTTGATGTTTAGGCTTTCATTAAGAGCTGGGCTGACATCTGCTCTAAGTTCGATCTGCCATTTTAGCTCCCAGACTTTTATTTTATTTTATTAATTTACATTTGCTAATCGGGCTGGTCCAACTGGATATTGAGTCCATTTTCAGTGGAGGCCCAGGGAGAAAAGCTCCAAAAATATTTTCATTTATAAACAGAATTACAGAGAGTAACATTTTAGTTAATGAGCATTTAAAGTGTCAAATTCTGTCAGGAGCAAAAGTTAGGACATACCATACTAACAGCCAATTTAAACGTAGACTAAAAAAAACAAATTAGTAAGCAGAAAAGGTGGAAGTGGTAGAAATAGATGGAAATGTTAGTCAGGGTTTATGCAGGGGCAGAGCCAGCAGGTTCTAAGGAAAGTTTTGAGCTGGGTTTTAAAGCATTGAGGAGAGGAGATGGAAGAGAGATTGTCAGGAAGAGAGTTCCAGGATTTTCCAATAGTGTTAGAGAACAAGGAGTTTCCTGCCAAGTTGTTGGCTTTACAAGTTGCTATGAGGTGTTTGTTAGAGGAACGTAGGCTTTTGAGGTTGCAGTATGGAGTAATAAGGGAAGTGAGTATAGGGGTATTAGTGGGCTTGTACAGAATCTTTTGGGCTAAGGAGAGTTGATAGAACAAGATCAGATTTTGCAATTCTAGCCATCCTAATTCCTTTAAGTTTTTGCAATGGTGAGTTCTGTAAGTAGAACCAGAGGCAAATCTGGCGATACTATTATAAGCAGTAGACAGTTTCTTGAGGTTAGATTTGGAGAGGTTAGTATAAATAGGTGAGGCATAAAGGAGGGTTGAAACCAGATGGGAGTGGGCAATGGAGGTTCTGGCCAGCGGAGTAAGGAATTGTTTGATTCTATAAAGTGAGCCTAGTTTTCTGTTGACTTGTTTAATAGTGTTGTTTATGTGAGAATCAAAGGATAGGTTGTTATCTATTTCAACTCCCAGCAGCCTAGTGGAGGAGTCTGGAGATATACTGGTGCCATTATTAGAGACGACCAAGAAGTTGAGAGGAGGGGACTTGCAGGTGGGGGAGAAGAGTAACAATTAGTTTTTTTTAGTGTTTAAGATTAGACATCATTTAAGGAACCAAGTTTCTGCGGTTAGAAAGGTCTGCAGGGAGATAGAGAGTAGTTCAGAGGCTGATGAGGCAGAACAGATCAGAGTAGAATCATCAGCATATTGTATACAGGTAGCTAAGGGAATACTAGTTTGCAGATCATTAATAAAAATAGAAAACAGAAGGGGGCCAAGAATAGAGCCTTGGGGAACTCGTAGGGAAATGGGGAGGTGGTTGGATAAGTTATTATGCCAGACTACTTACTGCCTGTTGTCTATTTTGAAGGTAGGAGTGGAACCAGTTTATGGCACTAGAGTCTAAGGCTAATGTTTTCAGTAACTTTATTAGAATCTATTGATTGACCATATTGAAGGCTTTGGATAGGTCAATGAAGAGAGCAGAGGTGAGGATATTATTCTTCCGATTTTTGTTGATGCAGTCAGTGAAGGAAAGGAGGGCAGAAGTAGTGCTATGGAAGGTCTGAAACCATGCTGACAGTTGGATAGGAGGTTGTTATTTAACAGGTGTTTAAGAAGCTGTCTTTAGATATATTTTTCCATTATTTCAGCAAAGGGGGATTGAAGGTCTATGGGTCGGTAGTTAGAAAGCTCTATTGAGTCACCACCTTTATGTAGGGGAATGATATGTGAGGTTTTCCAGATTGAGGGAATGCAGCCTTCGGTAATGGTTCTGTTAATTAGAATGGAAATAGGATAGGCCAGTGGTTTGGCAGCAATTTGTAGATATTGGGGGGGGTAGAAGGTCAGCAGATGGGGAGGAGGGTTTAAGTTTGTGGAGAAGAGAGCAGATGAGGGATGTGGGTACAGGCTGAAGTTGTAATTGGGGAATAGAAGTGGGAGGGGAGGTGGGCTGAGAAGCTATATCAGGGGATAGATGTTTAGATAGTGACTGGACAGTTTCAGTGAAGAATGTATTAAAGGCATCAGCTGTTTGTTTTGGGTTGTTATGGGAAGAGTTTAAGGGGTGCGGGGTGTCGGTGTGGCCAGGTTTTAAGAGTCTATTAATCCCTGCCAAAATCTTTTGTGGGTTTCGCTGGTTAGTTTGTTGTAGGTGGCAGTAGTAATTTCTTTTGTCTAGAAGTACGGGTTTTTTTGTAATGTTTCTTATTTGTCTAAATTTAAAATGGTCGCTGGGATCTTTGGTGCTATGGTATTTGGTCCAAAGTTTATTTTTCATAATTATTTTATGACATGTGCCTTTTGAGAGCAAAGGGGCTTGTTTTGAGTGAATTCTAACAGATTTTAAAGGGGCATGAGAGTCTAGTATAAATAGGATTTTTGAGTTGAAGTATGCAACAGCGTCATTTAGCCACAGAAGTTTAAGAGGAGACCAATTTGTAGTTTGTAGTTCAGCAAGGAAGGATTCAGGGTTAAAGTTTCTATTTGTTCTGATTTGTTTATATTTAGTAAGGTGAGGAGAAGGGCTTTTATGTCTTATTAAATAGGTGAGGGCATGGTCACTTAAGTCGTCAGGTAGAGTTCCTACTATGTAATTTTGGTTGTGACTGTTAATCAGAATCCAATCCAATATGCTTTCTTTATTGTTAGATTTGTTTGTTCAGATTGGGGTGTTAATGGTTTGTGAAAAGCTATTGAGATTTAGGAGGGAGGGTGAGACTCCTGAGGAGCAGGTTTTCTAGTCTTTATTGACATCACCAAGTAGTATGGTTTCTTGTGGGTATGTAATAGAGAACCAATTAAGAATTTCTTCTAGTGTGTTAATATTATTTCCAGGGGGAAGGTAGGTGCAAATAATATTAATGGATTTGTGGGTATTATGGTGTAGTTTAGTGATAAGGATTTCAGTGTTGCTAACTGAGGGAGGTTTTTCATGGATTACAGTAATTTGCATGCCCGTTTTATACAGAATTGCTATACCACCGCCTCTTTTGGATTTACGGTCTAGTCTTAAAATGTTGTAACTTGGGGGAGTAATTTCACTGTCTTGGATTGTTGGTTTTAGCCAAGTTTCAGTTACACAAAGTATGTCAAATGTGTGGATATCAAGCAGAGCATGGAGCTGGGCAATTTTATTATTAATATTACAGATGTTTAAGTGAGCTATAGAGAGAGAGTTTGGGGGTTTGGATGGAAAAGTAGAGCAGGAGGGTGGAGAGAGTAGGGGATTAATAGTAGGAGTGTTGTTTGGGCCAGGGTTGGGATGAATGTCACCTGCTATGAGAGAGAGAAGTAATCTAATTTTGGTGTCAGATGGTTTGGTGTAGAAGTAAGATGCTTTTTTATCTAGGTGGTTACTGTAGGTAATATGGAATTTTTTATGAAATCTTGGTAGAAGGTAGCTAGGAGAAGAGATGTAGTTTGAGAATGGCTGGAATGTGATTTGGGAAGGTTGGCTAGTGTATTGGGTGACAGAGTGTGTGTCTTTTAGGCAAAATTGTTCATATGATGTTAGAAGGTAAGATAGTATAAGGAATGGAAGAAGTGAGGAAAGGAGTATATGATTTACATTATTAGAGCTTGGTAGTGGAGGCATGGTGATAGGGATGTGTATGAAGGTAGTTAAAAGGATAGAAAAGAAAACTGTGGGAAGGAAGAGAGGGAGTGATGAAGAAAAGGGAAAATAGTATGTGTTTTAGTAGACTAGGATAGGTTATGGATGGGTAGAAGGGTGAGGTACTGTGTGATAGATGAGGTAAGAAGGGGGAGTGGCTAGAGAAGTACAAGGGTAGGACCCCTGGGGGGTGGGTTGGAATTGGGGGTAGGGAGTGGAGCAGAGTGAGCCTACAGGGCGAACGGAGCAGGTTAGAGCAGGTAAAGGATGAGAATCAAGAGACAATCAGTTTAGAGGAGCTCTTGGACAGTTGCAGGTAAATGGGTAGTGATTCTACAAGAATCTGTTTACAGAGGAATAGAGGTGAGGGGAAAGGGAGATAGGGTGATTAGGGGTTGGTACAAGATCAGTTAGAAATTGGACAGGGAGAGTAGGAAAAGAGACTTCAGAATTAAGCAGTAGTGAGGGGTTGGAGACTAGAGAGGGGAAGATTAGACAAGCGAGTAAAGGGTGCCACCTAGTGGATAACGTAAGAAATTAGAATTGTCAGGGAAGGTACAAAGGTAAGAAATGGGTAAGGTAGTGTTAGTAACAATGGAGTGGAGGGGGTTATCTATAGGGGAGAGCAGGGCCTGGCTGCTGGAAGCCTAGCTTGGGAGAGGGCCTTTTGTACACAAACCAGAACAGGCGATAAAGCAGTTCATTACACTGAGGATTGTAAATACACGTACTTCCTTGAGTCCTTTTGTAAGAGGGGCTTGGAGAGTTAGACAGGATTATCCCCAGAGAGCAGCTCAAATAGCTGGGATTAATAGCAGGGGGTCCCTTTTGACCAGGCAGGTAGGTTCACGGTCACAAATGAAGGAGGGAGGTTGATAGCTATGTGGGGTGGAGAGAGAAAAAATATACAATTTAGTGAGAGTCCAGTTGAGTGTCAGTGTAGAGCTTAACACAGTTAGGTAAGAGCATAGAGTAAGCCAAAGATGAATTGCACTAAGAACAAGCAGTTACACAAGGTTACATACTACCTCATAAAATTACTGTTGCTAAGGCTAAACAAGGATGCAGGTTCTGGTTAAATGTTGGTAACATAAGCCAGGTAGAAACAAAAACAATTATACATGCAGAAACAGGTAGGGAGCCTTGCAAACCTTACAATACATTGCAATTATCAGTACAAAACATTCTCAATATGCAGTTCAAATGAATGCCAGGCAGGAGTATCTAGGCTACTGCAGTTGATAACAGATATTAGTTAAATACAAAAGAGGTAAGCAATTAACATTGAGATATGAGCCAGAAACAATGACAAGTAACAGCTATCACAGTACATTCCCAAGGTGCATTTATAAGTAATGCTAGGCAGGAGTTAACTAGAAAAAACAGATATATAGGAGATAGCAGTCAATACAAGTGAAGCAACCATAAGCAAAATATATAAGTGCCTGATGCAGCCACAGGACACAACAGTCACATCAACAAATTACTTTCCAATGCCAAAAGGAAGACAACTAATTGAGTAACCCTGAGCAACGGGTGCTAGCCATGGAGCACTCTTCAGTATGTCCGACATAGGAATAAACAATTCTATGTAATAGTAGCAGGGTACTGATTGACAAAAAGAAACAAAAAAACTATTAGGCCGTAGCCAGTAACAATTAGAGCAGAGGCTCTCTGGCCTGTCTGTGCTTGGAGGAAAAAAAAATAATAATAACCTCCTCAAATATGCGCTAGTGAAAGCACTTCATCAACTTGTGATATTTGAGCTTGGAGACTGCATTCCTCCTAAATAGCATTGAGTGTAAGTGCTTAGGAGTACAGTGTATCCACATCTCTTATAAACTCAGCTATTCTTTCTAATGCCATAAACTTAAAGCCTGTGAAGTTCAGGCTGAGTGAGCTATGTTTAGCTAAGGCGTTCAAACTGTCCTGTTTGTGGATTGCTGCTATGAGTTCCTTTATGCAGTCACTTAGCTTTCTGTTGGTTTTGCCTATATAAAAACTTTCACAGTGTAAACCACATTTTAGAGTTGTAGTCGAAGTGGTCATGAAATCAGACAGTTCTATTGCAGTGTAGGAAAGAGATGTTGTTGCCCTTTTGTACAAAAACACAGGCCATGCATTTGTCACAGTCATACATCCCAGGCTCTGTTGCTATCCCTTCCTGCAGGGATGGGCATTTGTTTTTCTCAAACGAACATCCTAGGGAAGAGGTGCGTTTGAAGCAAAAGTTTGGGGCTGCCCCAAGTACAGTTGTTAAGCTTTTCTCTCCCTCGAGTATGTCCCAATTGTTGATAAGGACTTCTCTAATTCTGAACATGTCAGTGGACATGGGCAGGGGGAAACTCGCCACCCAGTCCCTTCTGTTCAGTCTGTTCAGTGATCTTGCTGTGAAGCCAGTTTCCAGGATCATTGGATACCTGGAGTGCCTGTGCTGTAAAACCTCTTGGAAGAGATTGTCCACTAAGTGCTCTGGATATTTTCATTCTAAAAATAAATTTCAAAGGTAGAATCCTTCGAAAGCTGGATAAACTGCCCCTTCACAATGTTCTTTTTCATGAATTGTGGGTGTTGACTGCTGAACTCCAAATAATTATTTCCAAAGGTGGGCTTGCGGTAAATATTGGAGTCGAACCGGCCACTCTCCTGTTTAATTGATCTACCTTTTTAATGATAATGAAGATGCACACAGCAACTTGCAAGACTACAGTTGTTACATTATTATTGGATAGGAACTGTTGTGTTAATTTAAATAAACTACCTGAAGTAATGTATTTAAACAATGTTAAAATGGTTGCTTGTATTAATGAAACATGTCATTCTGAAGAAGTCTTGATATTAAAAAAGATGAAAGTGCTAAATAATAAAAGAGTTGCTGGTGTTTTCCTTTTAGTTGTTTTTGAATGCTTTTGTGTCACGAAATTTGTTCTTAGTGAAATTTATATTCGTTTTTCGTGCGTTTTTTAACACACACACACACACATATATATATATATATATATATATATATATATATATATATATATATATATATATGGGTCTATGTCAGATGGACACAAACCCAGATCATCGACGACCACATCGCTGAGACGACATCGCCGACAACATGCATCCCCGACAACGGTGTCAATGTATTATGGAACAGAATACATTCCCGTTCCAGTAATACATTCACAAAACACATTAATATGTGTCTAGTAGAGGGGCAAGCCCCCCTGCACCCCCCACACCCCCCTACTTAAATATATCAACTCCGAGATTGCACTATAGTGAGGGAATGGGAATAACTCCCATTCTGCACTACTCACTGTTGTCGGGGATGCATGTTGTCAGCTATGTGGTCGTTGGTGATCTGGGTTTTCATCTGATATGGACCCATATATATATAGATATATATATATGTACACACACACACACACACACACACACACACACACACACACACACACACACACATATGTAGTATATATATATATATATATATATATATATATATATATATATATATATATATATATAGAGAGAGAGAGAGAGAGAGAGAGAGAGAGAGAAAAAGAGAGAATGAGCTACTGTATATAGACACACACACACACACACACACACACATACACACACACATACACATTTATATATATATATATATATATATATATATATATATATATATATATAGATATATATATATATATATATATATATACAGTGGATATAAAAAGTGTACACACCCCTGTTAAAATGCCAGGTTTTTATGATATAAAAAAATGAGACCACAATAAATCATTTCAAAACTTTCCTCACCATTAATGTGACCTATAACGTGTACAATTCAATTGAAAAACAAACAAATCTGTTAGGGGAAAAAATATAAAAAATACAAAATGTACAATAACCTGGTTGCATAAGTGTGCACACCATTAAACTAATACTCTGTTGAAGCACTTTTTGATTTAATTACAGAATTCAGTATTCTTGGGTAGGACTCTATCAGCATGATACATCTTGACTTAGTAATATTCGCCCATTCTTCCTTGCAAAAGTGCTCCAAATCTGTTAGATTCAGAGGACATATGTTGTGCACAGCCCTCTTCAGGTCATCCCACAGATTTCCTATTGGATTTAGGTCTTGGCGCTGGCTGGGCCATTCCTAAACTTGAATTTTCTTCTGGTGATGCCATTCTTTTGTTGATTTGGATGTATGCTTGGGCTCATTGTCATGTTGAAAGGTGAAATTCCTCTTCATCATCTGCTTTCTAGCAGATGCCTGAAGGTTTTGAGCGAAAAGTGACTGGTATTTGGAACTGTTCATAATTCCCTTCACCTTGATAAAAGCCCCAGTTCCAGCTGAAGAAAAGCAAACCCAAAGCATGATACTGTCACCACCTTGCTTCACCACGGGGATGGTGTTCTTTTGGTGATGCGAAGTGTTGTTTTTGCACCAAATGTCCCTTTTGGAATTGTGGCCAAAAAGTTCAGCTTTGGTCTCATCAGACCATAATACATTTTCCCACACGCTTTTGGGAGACTCGATGTATTGTTTTGCAAATGTTAGCCAGGCCTGGATGATCTTTGTGTAAGAAAAGGCTTCCATCTTGCAACCCTACCCCATACTCCAGACATATGGAGAATACCGGAGATTGTTGTCACATGTAGTACACAACCAGTACTTGCCAGAAATTCCTGCAGCTCCTTCAGTGTTGCTATAGGTCTCTTGGCAGCCTCCCTGACCAGTTTTTGTCGTGTCTTTTATCAATTTTGGAGGGACATTCGGTTCTTTGCAACATCACTGTTTCATATTTTCTCCACTTTTTGACGACTGTCTTCACTGTGTTCCATGGTATACTCAATGATGTGGAAATTATTTTGTACCCTTCTCCTGACTGATACCTTTCAACAATAAGATCCCTTTGATGCTTTGTAAGCTCTCTGTGAACCATGGCTTTTGCTGTAACAGGCAACTTAGTAAATGTCAGGAAAATCCTACTAGGACAGCTGAACTTTATTTGGGGTTAATCAGAGTCTCTTTAATTGATCGTCCAAGTAGAAAATACGACCACCAGAGCTGTAGTAGAAATTTATAACTTAATCAAAGGTAAGTACTTTAATTTAGCACTTCATCAGACAATTAAATACAACATATAACAGCAAACATTATATACACATTCCAATTAACTATTGAACCTATCACGGCACTATTTCATACAAACTCCCAGCTGCAATTATTTAATGAATCAGCCTCTGTAATTTCAAATGGGATTTTAAAGAAACAATATCAGTTAAGCCAAAACATTTATCTGCTTGCAAGGTTAAAATCCACCTCAATTCCTCTTTCTCTATTCTATTCTGTATACTACTTCCTCTGTTATTCTCATATATGGTGCGTAGTACCATAAACTCAAATTGATGTCCTTCCATCTGTTTAGCATGTTTATTCAAAGCATTTGTTGGCACATCTCTCCTTATATCACCCATATTTTCAAGCACCCTGTCTTTTAATCTCCTGCTGGTCATACCTACATAGAAACAGGGACATTTATTACAGGTTGCCAACTATATCAGGTTTGGGCTAGTACAATCTGCATAAACATTAACATCAAACCTGGCTCCTGTACTAGGATGGACAAAAAAATTCTTCCTTGAAATTTAAGGACGAGCTTTAGAAGAACAACAGGGGAAGGTTCCTTTCCTTTCAGATTCATAGGTTCAAAGGTTCATAGGTAGGTACTAGGCTATCGGCCCTGGGGCAAATACAAGCCCAGCCAAAAAGGTACCCTGGCTTTTGCCACCCAAGAAAATTATTTTCCTGTGCCACTGTCAAGCAGAGCCACAGAGATGATCCCCGGGGTGAATTTCCTATTTCCCATCCAGTCATCAAGATTTTTCTTGAAGAGTGCTAATGAGGAGTTGTGTTTGATATTGATAGGTAGTTTATTCCAGAGTATGGGAAGTCTCTGGGACAGGAATCTATCCCTCTGGCATGTTCTGTTTATTGTGGTGACAAGGTTTAGGTCCCTAGAGCGTGTAGCTCAGAGGGATTGGGGTTTCTTTAAGTGGAGCATGTCCAACAGCTCTGGGTTTGACATAGCTTTGTATGTTAGGCAGAGATCACCTCTGAGTAGGCAATATAAGACGGAGTAAAGCTGGAGTTTTTTGAGATGGTCTGCATAGTGCATCTGTTTGAGGCCAGTAATCCTCTTTGTGAGGTATTTCTGCGACCTTTCCAGTTGTTGTAGATGTCTTGTGAGGTACATACCAAAAGGGGCGTTGTACTCTATAATGGGTCTAATGAGTGATGAGTAGAGGAGAACAATGACCTCTTTTTTTCTGGATGAGAAACCTTTTGTTATGATGTGTGCCGCGTAGAAGGATTTCGTGACTACTGTGGCGATGTGATTATCAAAGGAGAGACTACTGTCCACCTGTGTCCCAAGGTCTCTTATCACACTTTCGGTGTTACGTATACTACTGCCTATGTTGTAGTTCATGGGTACAGATTTTTGCCAAAGGGGATGACAATGCTCTTTTTGGCATTGAGCTTGAGGCCATGGCTTTGACACCAGGCATCTGTCTCAGTGAGGCCCTTTTGTAGGATGTCCACATCGTTAGGAGTTTTGATTATGGCTCCTAGTTTGCAGTCATCTGCAAACTTCGTTAGCCAAAGACCTTCTGCATTAGCCTGTACTTCAGAGAAGTAGATACCAAACAGGAGAGGACCCAGGACTGAACCCTGTGGTACTCCACTTGTCACTGGTCTGAAGTCGGATTTGGAGTCTGCTACTTTCACAGTGTGGGTTCTGTCAGTGAGCCAGTTGGCAACCCATCTTGTGACATAGGGATTTATACCTAGTTTAGTAAGTTTATCTATAATTCCAGAGTGGGGGATGGTGTTGAAAGCCTCGGCAAGATCTAGGTAGGCTGTGTGAACCACCTTACCCTTATCTATGGCTTTGGTGACTGCTTCAAAGAAGTCTATCAGGTTTAGGAGACATGATCTGCCTTTTACAAACCTGAACTGGGTGGGGTCCAGAGTTTGGAGATTACCCAATGTCTTTGTTTATAAGTTCCATGATGATACGTTCCATGGCCTTGCAAACCAGGCTCGTCAGGCTAATGGAGTGGTAGTTCCTGGGGTTCGTTGTGACTCCCCCCTTGTGGAGTGGGATAACTGTCACTGTGCGCCATTCAGCAGGCACAAAGCCTGAGATGAGGCTATGATTGAACATGGTACTTAGGTGGGGGTGCCAGTTCGTTCTGTAGTTTGTGTAGAACACAGCCTGGGATGTTGTCTGGTCCCGTGGATGCTGTGTTCTTGGCTTTGGAGAGTGTGGTTTTTACCTGTGCAGCCGTGATTACAGGAACTTTGCATTCATTCAGTATAGAGATGGGCTCTTTAATGGGTGAGAGGGGGGTAAAGTTAGCACTGAACCTATCTGCCAGGATGTTGGCAATATCAGTTGGGTCTGTATATTTAGTGCCATTGTGCTGTAACTCAGGGCAGATCTGAGTATTGCCATTGAGATTCTTGACATAGCTATAGAATGCGTTGTGGTTGTCTTTAGAATCAGTGGCGATTTTGTTTTCATAACTAGCTTTGGAGGATTTTATCAGGGATCGCAGCTTCTTACTGAGGCTGACCAGGGAGCTCTTCCACACATGGGATTTTACTCTCTTTTGCAACAGTTTCTTCCTTCTGTTGTACAGTTTGTTTATGGCAGGGGACCACCAGATTGTCTTCCTTTTTTTGAAGGATAGCGTCTTGGTTCTGTTTGGGATAGCATGATCCATGCACTCATGTAAGTGCCTATAAAGTGCAATCGTGTAGGATTCAGTAGTCATAACTGCATTGTCCATCTACATGGGTGTCATGATCAGACTAATGAGGCGTTGACTTCAGGTGTCGAACACTGGTCACTCATGTTGGTAATGACTAGATCTAGGATATTGTTGCCCCTGTTGGGGGTGTGGATAAGTTGATCCAGGGCATTGGAGTTTATGAATTCCAGAAAGCGTTGAGTGAAGGAGTTGGTACATGAGTAGTTTTACCAGTTAATGGTGGGGTAGTTGAAATCGTCCATAATTAGGGTGTTTGGTTGAACCCCAATTTTTTCCAGTACATCAAGAAAAGAGGAGTGGGAATCCTGGGGAATGGTGGGTGATCTGTAGCAAGCTACAATTTGGATTGCAGTTTTGCCCAGAGTTAGTTGCACTTGGATAACCTCAACTGCATTATGCTGAGCAACTAGCCTTTAGGTGTGGATATCCTTAATGAATATGGACACACCTCCGCCTTTGGTGTTCCAGTCCAGGTTACATGGCCGAAAAGTGTGGTATGAGTTATTGCCTGGTAGTGCAGTTGTGCTCTCTGGAGCCTTGAACTAGGTCTCAGTCACTGCACAGATATCGATGTTCTCCATTTTAAGGAGTGCCTCAAGTGAGTGCATTTTGAGATTTAGATTTCTAGCATTGAGCAGCATCACCCTCAGTTTTTGCTTGCCTATTCCTGTTACGGTGGTGAATCTGTCATTTGAACCTTGCCTAAAAAAGGCACTATAGGGGCGGCAAGAACCTTAGATAGTATCCGGAATCCCAGGGGTGACAGGTGCAGGCCATCTCTGGCAAAGCATTGTGGTCTGTCAACCATGTCATCCCAGGCAGACAGATACTGGATCCCTTTAGTATGGCACCATTAGCTTAGCCAATTGTTGAAGTCAATCATTTTGTCCTTGTACTGCGGCATCATTCTGGGTGATGGCAGAATGCTACTCATTTAATATTTAAAACAGATGTTTTAAATATTCTTTTCTCTTTCATATAGCATAAGTTAAACTTCAGAGAAGGTGCATTCTTAAAAGTAAATGCTGGAATCTGTCCAACAATACCTTTAATTTTGTCATCAGTTAATAAAACCTGCCAGTTACATTCGATTATATCACCCATGAATCAACATTACTTGTATAAGTCAAAGGTAACCTTAACTTTACATCGATCTCACCTTTGGTACCTTTTCTGTTACCCCCATTCTCCACAAAGAATGGTCTACCACCACCATTTCTAAACACTCTAACTCGAAAAGCTATTTGTAGCACCTGTTCTTTCTTATAACCCCTTTTAGTAAGTTCTGTAATCAACACTTCCAGTGCTGTATCCATCTCCCAAGAATCTGTATGCAGTCTGGAGATTATCAGTAACTGCCCCTTCATTGAATTTCTAAAAACATAATTGGGATGCATGCTGGAATGATGTAATTTATTGTTCTTCCAGGAAGGTTTTTTTATATATTCTCATATCAAAACTGCCATTTGGGTCTTTATAAATAAGCACATCTAAAAACTCTATATTAAAAAGAAAATTTGGCTGTGAATTTTAAAAAACTAGTGCTATTATTAATATAGTTGATGAAGATATGTAATTCCTGTATACCACCCTCTCATAAAAGGAACACATCATCAATGAATCTTTTGTAAAAAACACCATGTTGGTTATACATTTCATTCTTAAATACATACTCCTCCTCACAGAAAGCCATAATCAAGTTGGTGTAGCTACTGGCATATGCTGTACCCATAGCTACGCCTAACTTCTGCAGATAATAAATATCCTTGAAAATAAAAATATTAAATTCCAACACTAACATTAATAAAGAAATAATCAAATTAACGTGTGATACTGTGTGTCCTATATTGGAAGTTAAAAAAAAATTCACAGCATGTGACCCATAATCATTTGGAATGACTATAAATATTGTATTAACATCCAATGTCACTAAAGCCAAATCTGCCTTATTTGGATGGTTGCTAACAAACCTATATAAACCAACCAAAAAGTCAGCCATAACCCTTAATACTGCAAAGGCTTTATTCAAAGCAGCCTTTAATTTATCTTCCACATAAATCGATAATGGCTCTATAATCCACCCCTGACCAGCAAATATTGTTCTCATTGGTGGTAATATAGCATGTCTGTGTATTTTTGGAAGACCATGCATAATGGGAAATATAGGTTCATCAACATTAAAATAGGAATATAAATCAGAAGTTAACATTCCTGATAATAACAAATCATACAACTCATTTTGAAAAACTGTAATCAGCCTTCTAGCCTCCAATAAACTAACGAGGGCATATACACTGACATCTGCTAAATGCTTCAACATAACTTCATTATAAAATGTCACATCCATGACTATAATAGCACTGCCCATATTAGCAGGGTGAAAGCAAAGTTGTTCATTAGTACTAAGCTGCCACAGAGCTAAATGTTCACTATAGTTCAAAATATGAAAGCATTTACCTTTCATTTTTCTACAAAAAACAAAATCTTCAAGTTTATTTTCATATAAACTCACAAAGTCTATCAATAGCAGATGCAACAGAGGGTTCATAATACTTGTTTTTTTTTTAAACTTACTACATTGGATAGAACAACCTCAAACAAGAGTGTCAATATAACATTTCTTACAAAGCAGCATATATGTAACATAGCGCTATAAACAAGCTTCACAGATGGAGTAAAAGACAGCCCCCTACTTAGAAGGCTTAATTTCTGTTCAGTTAAATTGAAAGAAGAAATGTTAAAAACAAGAGATGTTACTGTTTCCCTTTCTTCTTGCTTCGTACTAAAGTCCAGTCTCTGTCTTTAATTGATGGCAGGTGTGTACCCAAGAAGACTGAATGTTGTAATTAAATCAAAAGGTGCTTCAACAAAGTATTAGTTTAAGGATGTGCACACTTATGCAACCAGCTTATTGTAATTTTTTTATTTTTTATATTTTTTCCCCTAGCAGATTTGTTTGCCTTTCAATTGAATTGTATAGGTTATAGGTCACGTTAAAGGTGGGAACAATTTTGAAATGATTTATTGTGGTCTAATTTTTTTATATCACAAAAACCTGCCATTTTAACTTTTATATCCACTGTGTGTATGTGTGTGTGTGTGTGTGTGTGTGTGTGTGTGTGTGTATATATATATATATATATATATATATATATATATATATATATATATATATATATAAGCAATACAGTAGTGCGGCAGCTGGGGTACCTTCTGTGAGGAGTCTGCACATCCTCCCTGTGTTTGCGTGAGTTTCCACAGGATGCTCCAGTTTCCTCCCACATTCCAAAGACATTCATTGCTTAAATCTAATTGAGTTCTGATTGAGAGTGCTACTGAAACAACTCAAACTATAAATTGATAAGTATATTTTTTGGCACTTCTTTCCAAAGTTCTACAGTATTTTAATTGCTTTTGCTTGATTTATTTAGATCATATTTGCTGGCTTCTGGTCTGTGTTGAAAGTCTTATTTTTCTGAGTGGAAAGTGCTACTTTTCCCCCACCCTTAATCCTGCTATGTTAAATACTGCCCAAACAACTTATGTGTTTTATCTGATTGTCTCAAGTCTTGCTAGTATAATTAAGATTCCCTGTTTGTTACCTCTGCATTCATTGCTTGACTCTAATTGAATTCTGACTGAGAGTGCTACTGAAACAACTCAAACTATAAATTGATAAGTATATTTTTTGGCACTTCTTTCCAAAGTTCTACAGTATTTTAATTGCTTTTGCTTGATTTATTTAGATCATATTTTCTGGCTTCTGGTCTGTGTTGAAAGTCTTATTTTTCTGAGTGTAAAGTGCTACTTTTCCCCCACCCTTAATCCTGCTATGTTAAATACTGCCCAAACAACTTATGTGTTTTATCTGATTGTCTCAAGGCTTGCTAGTATAATTAAGATTCCCTGTTTGTTACCTCTGCATTCATTGCTTGAATCTAATTGAATTCTGACTGAGAGTGCTACTGAAACAACTCAAACTATAAATTGATAAGTATATTTTTGGCACTTATTTCCAAAGTTCTACAGTATTCTAATTGCTTTTGCTTAACTTATTTAGATCATATTTGCTGGTTTCTGATCTGTGTTGAAAGTGTTATTTTTCTGAGCTGATTTTTCCCCCTGCCCTCCCTATTGGTGCTTTATTTTTATACTTGGTTGGTGGCTTTGCAATTGCCTGCCCTTACTGTATATTTGATCTGTGACACTCCTCCCAGTCTAGTGTCTTTAGCTCATTTTACCTAATATGGAGAGAAAAAAATTTTTTTTGCACTTTATTCATCTGCTTACTGTGTTTGTGTTTCTTCCTACTTTATTACTTATTTTGCTTGTGCTACCTGTTCTTAAAAGTACTTAATAGCATTTATTCTGCTGCGTTTGTTGCTGCTTGTTGGTAGATGATTAAATTGTAACTGTTATTCTAAGCCTTTGGATTACGCCCTTGGGCTTTAGACCAGTTGTTTCACATTAGGAAGGTTTGTGGTCTGCACTGTTGTGGCAGGACAGGAAGCTTACATCCTCCTGAGTTGGGAGTTGCTGATTGAAGGCTTAGTGTCTGTTCTAAAGGGTATTATTTCTGGTTTAAGCACTTGGGCTTTGGGCCAGTTTTTTTACATTAAGAAGGTGTGGTCTGCACTTTTGGGGGAGGCTGGATTCTGCCCTTCTGAGCTGGGAATTTCTGGTCACAGGCTTATTGTGCCTGCTTATTTGAACTGTTTCTTTCTGAAATTGGTGGACCTTGTTGCTGCAGCATAGACCAGATTCAGGCCTGCTGAATCTAGCTTTCTTTGTATAACTTGAGCACTGACCCAGGCCATCTTTTTTGGAGAAGGTTCCCCTGCACCCTAGCAGCAAGAGTGTGCAGTTAGAACTTGTCTGATTGAAGACTGCTGGAGCAGGGCTCAGTTTTGAGCTTTTTTCTGGTTAATTGGGTAACTTGTTTAAATCAGTTGTTCGTTTTATATATATATATATATATATATATATATATATATATATATATATATATATAAAAATTGCATTCTGTTCATCTGCTTTTACTGTATTTGTGTTTCTTCCTACTTTATTACTAGTGGAATTGACTACAACTCTGATCTAAGATATATAACAATAAGTATCCTTTTCTGTGCATTTAAAACATTTTTTTTATTGTATTTGCTTTATTTTCTGAAAAAAAAACAAAAAAAAATACTTGTTTCCCCCCTTTCTAAGCTAGTATAGTCCAGTTTTCAGGTTAAGTGCTGAATTCAGGGCAGTGTTACAAATCTCTGTGTTTGCCCATACCTTACTTGGATAGAAGGAAGTTTCTCTGTTCACCTGTGAGAGAGGGGAGCTTTGAGCAGCCTATCTTTGCCTGGAGGACTGTTTTCAGCCCAGAAATTAGTAGTTTATTGCCCATTTTGGGCTAATTTCTATCTCTTTCATTTCTCTGCTATAAATACCACATTTGCCCGGTTTTGCACGCCAGGCAGTGCCAGTTAGCTAGGGTATAACTATTCTCGGCTCCACAAAGTCTCCTCTTCAATTTTTCCCTTGGAACTAGACAAACTTTCAACTTAAGCACTCAAGCCATTCATTTCTCAGCCCAGCACTTGCTCAAAATGTATAGCTAGCACTTATAAACCCTAGCACAAGACCCTCCTATACTGTACAGAAGGACAAGGCTCTCTAAACAACCTTACCAGCCATTCAGTAAAACAGTTCACTGTACCTATCCAGGCATGTCCAAATGGCAGTTTCAGGCAAACTCTCCAGTCCAACTGGTGAATCTTGGCATTTTGAGGCAATGTTAAAACTGCCTTATGTGCACAGACAATTCTCTCCTCCTACCACCAAACACTAATACATGCGAGAGATGCAATTATACAGCCAAACTGGAGGCTAAGCTCTCTCAACCCAAGGCTGGATCAGACAATCAAGAGGAGAAGGGAAATACTTGCATCACACCACCAGTCTCACATAGACTCATTAAACCAGCACTGGCAAAAAACACACATAAATACAAGAAAACATACACAGAGGCTCTAAATAAAAATCTGCAAAAGCAACAGAGACCTCCAAAGCAGACATCCAAGCAACCTCTACCCCCCAACACAAATCATGAAACACATACTTCACAAAACCAGTGTGCCAGGCAATCACAGCCCTTAAGGCAAAATAACATACCCAACATACTAGTAATAGGTGACTCTATAGTCAGGTAAACTGACGTCCCACTCACTAAGCTGAATAAGGAGAAGCTTACTGTTAGCTGCCTGTCGGGTGCCAGGATCCGCCACATAACACAAGTACTCAGGTCACTCCAGAACAAGTACAAATATGACTCTGTCATTGTCCATGTTGGTGTGAATGACCTGAGCCATACCTCCCTGGACTACATGAAAAGAGACATGGAATACCACTCTGATCTTGTAGCCCAGGCCAGTATGACCCTGACCCTGAGTAGCATCCTGCCCTCACCAAGAATAATACCACAGTATAAAGAAAAAATTATCAATTTAAACAATTGGCTAAGTTTCTGCTGTCATTCAAAGGGAATCCAGTGTCTGTCCACCTGGGATGACATGCTTGTCAAGCCACGCTGCTTCGCTAGCGATGGCCTGCACCTGTCACCCTTAGGCTTTCGAATACTGGCCAAGGCTCTTGCCACCCCCATAGTGCCTTTTTTAGGCAAGGCTTAAAAGACAAACCCACTGCCATAAATAGCACAAGTAACAAAAAAACTGAGGGTAATGCTACTCAATGCCAGAAGTCTAAACCTCAAAATGCACGCACTCGAGGCACTCCTTAAAATGGAGAAAATCAATATATGTGCAGTAACAGAAACCTGGTTTAAGGCTCCAGAGAGCACCCCAGCACTACCAGGTTACAACTCATACCATACATTTCAGCCACAAAACCCAGACGGAAATACAAAAGGCGGGGACGTATCCATATTTATCAAGGATACCCACACCTCCAGGTTAGTGGCACAGCACGATGCTTCAGAGATCATCCATGTGCAACTAACAACGGGCAAAACTACAATTCAAATTGTAGCCTGCTACAGATCACTCACCATGTCCCAGGACCCCCATTCCACATTTCTGGAAACACTGGGAAATATAATAGTCCTACCAAACACCCTAATATTGGGTGATTTCAATTATTCAAACACTAATAGGGTGAACTACTCAAGTACTAACTCCCTTGCCCAACATTTCCTAGAATTTATAAACTCAAATACCCTGGGTCAATTGGTCAACACTCCCACCAGAGGTGACAATATATTGGACCTGGTCATCACCATCATGGGCGACCAGTGCTCCACACCGAAGGTCAACCCCTCACTGGTTAGATCTGACCATAAACAAAGCACTTTGGATATACACATTCCGCCCCCACCCTTGGACAAGGAAACCACCGTGAAAAACTTTTCAAAAGCAAACTTCACGTTACTTAATATCGAGGTGGAAAGCTTCAAAGCCCCCATGCTAAAGGATAACATTGTCCAAGCTGCAAAATCCTTTACTAATGCATTCTACGGGCACCTACAAGAATGCATGGATCATGCTATCCCAAGCAAAACCAAGCCTCACTCCTCTAAGAAAAGGAAACCAGTCTGGTGGACTCCTGCCATAAACAAGCTATACAATAGAAGGAGGAAACTAGTACAGAAAAGAGTAAAATCCCAAGAAGGGAAGACATCCCTGATCAGTATCAGCAAGAAACTATGATCTCTCATAAAATCATCCAAGGTGAGTTTTTAAAGAGAAATTGCCAAGGACTCCAAAGATAACTACAAGGCATTCTTTAGTTATGTCAAGAATCTAAATGGCAATGCTCAGATTTGCTCAGAGTTAGTGCAGAATGGTACAAAATACACTGAACCGACCGATATTGCCAACATCCTAGCAGACAGGTTCAGCGCAAGCTTCACCCCCCTCACCCCCAAAAGGGCCCATAACCATACCAGAAGAATGTAGAGCTCCTGAAATCACAGACACTCAGGTTAAAACAGCCCTCTCCAAAGCCAAAAACACAGCATCAATGGGACCGGACGGTGTCCCAGGCTGCATCCTACAAGAGCTCAAAGACGAACTCACCCCTCACCTAAACACATTGTTCAAACTCAGCCTCTCCACAGGTTACGTACCCATAGAGTGGCACACAGCAACACAGCAACAGTTATTCCACTCCACAAAGGTGTAGCCACAACAGACCCCGGAAACTATCACCCTATAAGCCCGACTAACTTGGTCTGCAAGGCTATGGAGCACATCATCATGGAACTCATTAACAGAGACATTGGGAACCTTCAAACACTGGACCCTACCCAGTTCGGCTTTGTTAAGGGCAGATCATGCCTCCTAAACTTGGTGTACTTCTTTGAAACAGTTACCAAGACTATAGATGAGGGAAAGGTGGTACACACAGCCTATTTAGACCTCACAAAGGCCTTTGACACCATTCCCCATTTTGGTATTATAGGCAGGCTCACCAGCCTGAACATAAACCTCTACGTCACAAGATGGGTTGACAACTGGCTCATGGACAGAACCCAAATGGTAAGAGTTGCAGGAGCTAGGTCTGACTCTAAACTGGTTACAAGTGGCCTTCCCCAGGGCTCAGTCCTAGGACCCCTCCTGTTCGGCATATACTTCTCAGAGGGACAGGCAAGCACAGGAGGACTATGGCTGACCAAGTTCGCAGACGACTGCAAACTAGGGGCTATAATTGACTCTCCGGCTGACACAGACTTCCTCCAAAAGGGTCTCACTGAAATGGACACCTGGTGTCAAAATCATGGCCTCAAGCTAAATGCCAAAAAGTGCATAGTCATCCCTTTTGGAAAAAACAAAGTACTGACAAACTACCATATAGGTGGTAGTCCCCTAAATATGGAAGACTTAATAAGGGATCTGGGGACCCAAGTAGATAGTAAACTCTCCTTTGATAATCACATTGCCAAAGTGGTTAGAAAATCCTTCTACATGTCACACCTTATCACAAAAGGGTTCGCATCCAGATCAAAAGAGATCATTGTGCCCCTCTACTCCTCGCTCATCAGACCCATCATAGAGTATAATGCCCCATTTGGGATGTATCTTACAAGACACCTGCAACAGCTGGAAAGACCACAGATGTACCTCAACAAGAGGATCACTGGCCTCAAACAGATGCCCTATTTAGCTCGACTGAAGAAACTCCAGCTGTACTCGGTTGCATACTGCCTCCTCAGAGGTGATCTCTGCCTGACATACAAGGCCATGTCCTACCCACAACTGATGGACATGCTCCACCTAAAGAAAAGCTTATCCCCTTGAGCCACATGCTCTAGGGATCTAAACCTCACCACAACAATAAATAGGACATACTAGAGGGATAGATTCCTGTCAGAGCGACTTCCCATGCTTTGGAACAAGATTCCAATCTACATTAGGCAGAACTCCTTGCTAACACTCTTCAAGAGAAACCTTGACAAGTGGATGGGAAACAGAAAGTTTACCCCGGGGATGACTTCAATGGCTCTGCTGAACAGAGGCACGGGGAACTAATCTAAGGGCCTGGCAAAGCCAACACATTCTGGCTAGGCTTATAAATGCCTTTGGGCAGATAGGCTACTACCTACCTTTGAACCTATGAACCTATGCAGTAGGTGGACTGGACTGGCCACTCTAAATTGTTCATAGGTGGGAGTGTGCATGCAGGTGTGTGGTGTGGATAAAGTACTGTGGCAGGGCTAGCCACCTGGTGATGTAAACCTTGGCTTTAGATGATTGTGCTTGTTGAAGTGACACCCTGAAACCATGTGTAATAATGGGAAAAAAGTGGTTGTGGATGGATGGATACATGTATGTGTGTGTGTGTGTGTGTGTGTGTGTGTGTGTGTGTAAAGATATATATATATATATATATATATATATATATATATATATATATATATATATATATATATATACATATATATACATCTTTCTACATATATATGTATCTTCAATCCCCTTTTTCCATGTTCTACATGGGGTTGGAGTGTTCTGTAAACTGTTACCATCTTTCTCTATTCAACACTTGAACATATTATGGTAGTTTGGACACATATGCAGGAAAGCAGAAGACAATCTGATGAAAAAGATTTTGGAGAAACTGGAATAAGGCAAGAGGAAATTAGGCCATCCAGCAAAGAAGTGGATTGATTGTGTGAGACAAGATCTGCAGCAATCAAGCATGACTGTTGAAGAAGATATGAGAGTGGCATTAAATAGGAAGAGATGGTGGCAAGTGACACTGCACCCTGACCCCATGTAGAAAAAATGGGAAAAAGGGAATTGATGATGGAAATGTTGATGATTGCTCAGAGTCTGGCTGTAACGCCTCATCATCTGTATACAGCAACCTTGTTGATTTATCCTCTTCAATGTAATGTAGTCCATCACCAGGATAAAAAACAGTGTGCTCAGAGCTGAACCATGGTGTACACCCACTCCCAGTGGGAACCCCTCTGTGAAACAGATCACTGTTTGTGATTGAGTCATTGAGTCCTTTTATGTACCCTTCACTAAATCTATTAATGTCTCTGGGATTTGAAACCATCACAGGACTGCCCAACTCAACCTCCTGTACCTCTCCTCCATGTTGGAAGAAAGCCCCCCCACACTCAACCGATCTTATATATTCCGAGTCTTGCATTGCCATACCTTGGAGAAAAGGGAATATTCCAAGAAATGACATCTCAAACTTAGTGTATGTAAATCCAATCTTTTGACCATTCATTCTCCATGGTTCAGGACTTCCCCGAGGTTGTCCCAAGATTTCAAGTGGTTACATTTAAGTCTGCTGTTTTTAAAAGCTTTCATATTTCTAATAAATGATTTCTGCTTTGATGTGTTACACATTTTGTGCTTCTTTTTATAATGGATACGGGCGTATCACAAGCTAAACCAAGCAAGTTTTGAATAGCACTTACAATTATCCAACTGTTCCTAATAAAGTGTATTGCAGAGCTATCTACAAAAGAATGCCAGCTTATATGGTTAATGCAAAACAAGCTTGTAAGTGACAATACAGCTTGGGCAGAAAATATACATTTTAAACTACTTTTGCAGATTTTTCATAAGTCACACTATTTAACCAGTGGTTAAGATAGCTTTTGATGATAAAATTACACTAGTTGTCCACTCTGTAAAATTATCTTTGCTAAGATGGTAAGTGGGAAGTGAACCACACATATAATTTTGCAATGTTTCATTTAACAGACTGTGGATGCATAGTTAAATTCTGGAAAAAGACATTCTGCATTTTTATTTTATTTTTTTTTGTAAAAATATTTCTATTTACTTTATTATTGACCAGATCGCTGTACCATTTATATGTACAAAGCAAAGGAATGAAACACTGATGATTAAAGAAAATTTTAAATAAGCACTTGAAAAATTAAAATGCTTTCCAAATCAATATAATGTGCTCATCATATGATGCCATACAATAAACATATCTATTATGTAAACATATTTCTATTTACTTTATTATTGACCAGATCGCTGTACCATTTATATGTACAAATCAAAGGAATGAAACACTGATGATTAAAGAAAATTTTAAATAAGCACTTGAAAAATTAAAATGCTTTCCAAATCAGTATAATGTGCTCATCATATGATGCCATACAATAAATATATCAACAAGAAGGTGGTATTATGCTGAAATGTCAAGATGGATGGATATATAACTCTCAACTATTCTTGATTTTTCAGAACATCCCTGATTTAGCTTCATATTTTTGCCCTGTCTCTCATCGTTTATAATATTTTTAATTTTCTGGTATATCACTTAGAATTACAGTCGGTCATTAATGCCAGGCATTAGAATTTTATACATAATGTTCAGAATATACTAGCGGATGCAAAAGATATTTTTAATATTCCATCCATCCTCAACCCCTTTTCCCATTTTTGCGCATGGGGTCGGGGTGTCACTTTAGCAGTGACAATCAACGCAAGCCAAGATTTACACCACTGGGTGGCAAGCCCTGTCATAGTAGTTCATCTGTATCACTCACTTGCACTCACACACTCCATCCTAGGGTCAGTTTAGAGTATCCAATCCACCTGCTGCATGTGTTTGGAGTGTGGGAGGAAACCGGAGTACCTGGAGGAAACCCATGAGACTGCAGGGAGGACATGCAGACTCCCCACAGAAGGCATCCCAGCTGAGAATCAAACCAGAGCACCTCTTGCTGTGAGATGACAATTAATGTTTTAAATGAATTGGAGTAATTTTTAAGAAAAAAAAGCTGACCATGATTTTGGACCTTTATCCCCATTAGTTTTTGGCTTTTTTTTTTATTTTTGAGAAGAGAAGCTGAAAACAATGTAGGGATGAATAACAATGACAAACATATTAACAACACAAGGAACTGGTCAAAGGACAGGAAGTAATTTTTGTTTAGGAAGTCTGTGATAACTTATGACATAAGTTAAATAGTCTGCAGTTTTCAACTGTTTGTCATTCTCTGCTTTTGCACCATGGAATAATCCTTGTCTGTTACCAGACAGCTGGCATTAGCAGTCTTTAAGGGTTTTTACTGATTCATAGGTTCATAGGTATATACTAGGCTAATGACAACCACAGCCTTTATAAGTCTAGCCATGAAAACAAAATCCAACTATGTCCCCATGTACCCTGGGGGGGGTATGTAAGTTAGGAAATAGTTCACTTACTGCTTCTGTCCATTACAGACATGGGGGCCATACATGGGGTGAAGTTATGATTTTCCATCTAATGGTCAAGGTTACGTTTGAATAGGTTCAGAGATGAACTCTGCTTCTTATGGATAAGGAGCCTATTCCATAGCATGGGGATCCTTTGAGACACATATAGGTATCACCAGCATGATTTTTTTATGTCACAGGTAAAGTTTAAACCCTTGGTTATAGCGTTTCTAGTGCCATTTGTTTCACAGATGTGCAAAAGATCTTTCAAGGCTGGATGTGGGGATTTCTTTTATGCAAGGCATGGATCCCCACTCAATAACCTGCAGTAGACTGACTATAGAGACAGGTCCTTTCTGTGATCTGTGTAGGATAGTGTTTTAATACACAGGATTATATTGCTGAAGAACCATTGTGGGCATTCCAACTGTTGCAAATGCCTTGTCAGGTACATACCAAAGTGGGTATTGTACTCAATGAGCAGTCTTGGGCTGAGTAAAATAGCACTATAACTCCCTTGGACCTGGTTGCCATACCCTTACTTATAAGTTGGGAGGCATAGAATGACTTTCTTATTATCTTGGTTATGTTTTGGTTGAAGGCTAGGTTACTGTCCACATATTTTCCCAGATCCCTAACTACCTAATCAGCTCTTAGGATTTTTTTTATCGATGTAGCAATTTGTTTTATGTGGACGTTTTAATAAAGGGCACTATAATGTATGTTCTGGCTTTGAGTTTTTAGCCATGGCTTTGGCACCAGTCATTTTTCTGTGATAGGCCCTCTTGCAGGATGCTAGCATTGTGGGAGGAATGTATGGTACCTTCCAAATAACAGTCATCTGTGAACGTGGTGAGCCAGAGGCCCTTGACATTTGCTTTGACTTCTGACAAGTAGATGTCAAAGAGTAGTGGGCCCTGCACAGATTTCTGAGATACTCTGCTGGTGACTGGTCTTTTAGTGGAGATTATGTCACAAATCCTGACTTTTGGGGTCCTATCTGTGAGCCAGCTAGCAACCCAGCAAGTTATTTAGGGATTTATACCTAGTTTGGTGAGTTTGTCAACAATACCTAAGGGGAGCATCATACTGAATGCTTTAGCCAGGTCAAAGTTCATAGGTTCATAGGTGTGTGCTAGGCTAATGGCCCTGGAGCCTTTTACAAGCCTAGCCCATAGGGTAATCCTGGCATTGTGCCACCTGACCTTAGTTCCCAGTGCTTCTGTCGAGTAAAGCCACTAGAGTGATACCTGGGGTGAATTCTCTATTTCCCATCTACTCATCAAGATTTCACTTGAAGAGGGCCAGTGAGGTGCTCTGCTTGACATGTGTGGGAAGTCTATTCCATAGCATGGGCAGTCTCTGGGTTATGAACCTGTCCCTCCTGCATGTTCTGTTGATTGTGGTAATGAGGTTGAGGTCTCTGGAGCATGTGGTGCGGAGGGATTGGGATTTCTTCGGATGTACCATTTCTAAAGACCTGGGTCAGACATAGCTTTGTAAGTCAAGCAGAGATCGCCTCTAAGTAGGCGATATGAGACAGAGAATAGTTGGAGTTTTTTTAGACTGCCCATATAGGACAAATGTTTAAGGTGTAGGATCCTCTTTGTGAGGTACTTTTGTGGCCTCTCCAGTTGTTGCAGGTGTTTAGTGAGGTACATGCCAAATGGGGCATTGTACTCAATGATTGACCTAATAAGGGAAAAGTAGAAGGAGACAATGGCCTCTTTCTTCCTGGATGCAAAACCCTTAGTAATGAGATGTGCCACATAGAAGGACTTTCTGACCACAGTGGCAATGTCATGGTCAAAAGAGAGGTTGCTATCAACCTGTGTTCCCAGATCTCTTATAATGCCTTCTGTGTTCAGTGGACTACCATCAATGTGGTAATTCATGGGAACCAGTTTTTTCCCAAAGGGGATGACGACACCTTTTTTGGCATTGAGCTTAAGGCCATGGTTCTGATACCAGTCATTGGTCTCAATGAGGCCTTTCTGTAGGATGTCAACATCATTTGGGGAGTTAATAATAGCTCCCAGCTTGCAATTGTCTGCGAACTTTGTCAGCCAGAGTCCCTTCATGTTCTCCTGGACTTCAGAGAAGTAGATACCAAACAGGAGAGGACCCAGGAAAGAACCCTGTGGGACTCCACTTGTGACTGGTCAGTAGTCTGACTTGGAGTCAGTTACTTTCACACTGTGGGTTCTACCTGTGAGCCAGTTTTCAATCCACCTAGTGATATAGGGGTTGATGTCTAGCTTAGTGAGTTTTTCTATGATTCCTGAGTGAGGAATGGTATCAAAAGCCTTGGCCAGATCAAGGAAGGCTGTATGAACCACCTTGCCTTCATCCAGAGCTCTGGTGACTGACTCAAAGAAGATGACCAAGTTGAGCAGGCATGATCTACCCTTCACAAAACCAAACTGTGTGGGATCCAGAGTTTGGAGATTCCCTATATCCTTGTTTATTAGGTCCATGATGATGGGTTCCATAGCTTTGCATATCAGACGTGTTAGGCTAATGGGGCGATAGTTCCCAGGGTCTGTAGTCGGTCCTCCTTTGTGGAGAGGGATGACTGTAGCAATACATCATTCAGTATGGACAAAGCCTGAGGTGAGGCTGTGATTGAACAGGGCACACAGGTGAGGTGCCATTTCACTCTGTAGTTCATGTTGAACACAGCCAGGGATATTTTCAGGTCCCATAGAAGCTGTATTCATGGCCCTGGACAGTGCTGTTTTAACCTGTGCAGCAGTAATACTGGGTGCCTGGCAATCTACTGGTATTATGACTGGTCCCTTAGTGGGGAAGAGAGGGGTAAAGTTGGCACTGAATCTGTCGGCCAGTATATTGGCAGTATCTGTAGGCTCGGTATAGGAGGTACCATTGTGCAGTAGCTCAGAGCAAATCTGGGTATTGCCGTGGAGATTCTTTACATAACTATAGAAGGCATACCTCTCAACTGTACTGAATTTCTAAGTTTTTACCATTTTTGAGGTCCAAATAATGGGGTGTCACGATTCCCAAGTGGCACCCCTTAATTTCTGATTTTCCTGGCTCTATTTTAAAATTTTTCAGACTTTGACTGACGTCATCACGTATGCAATGATGTCAGTCCATGAGCCAGCCTGTTGGAATTGAAGCTCAGAGCAAGCGGGAATTACAAACTGTTAGTTGCGAGCATCAGAAATAACTTCAGTGGGCTTCAGCTGTTATTTGAGCCAGGGAAGGAATTTCACAAACCTCCAGCACAAGAGGGTATTATTTGTGAGCCAGCAAACTCAGTTTTTTATTTGCGAGTGAACGAACCAGAGGGGAGGGGCAAGGAATATTTATTTCCGAGCCTGGGAACTCAGTACACTGCTGCAAGTTGTAACCATTACAAAGGGTGTGTGCATGCATATGTGTGTGTGTGTGTGTGTGTGTGTGTGTGTGTGTGTGTGTGTTTGACCCAGTTGACGGTAAGGAAGGACCTTCATTAGTGGCTTAGTGGATACGGGTGAAAATTCTTGTTAGTTCGGTGAAGATGCATCTGTTTAAAGAAAGTAGCAGATGCTTCTAACTCTGTCAGTTGTGGTTGTTCTGTGTAAAAGCTTGATGTAAATTACACATTCAGGCAATTCAGTGAAAGTCCAAGTCCTTACTGTTTACAGTCGATGTGATTACCCAGTGTTTTACTTTGTAAGACCTTAATTATTTTTAAAAACTCACCTTTTATGTGGGACTGCTCTCATTTTAAGCTTAGAGTGTGTAAGTCAGTGAATCCCAGATGACTCTCATGCTCCACTAATGAAGATTTACAGTGGAGGCAACAGCAAAACCCGGAAAACTTTTCAGTTTACCTTCCCAGTTCTTTGAAAGTCGCAGCTTTTTCAATGTGCAAGTTTTAAAGAAGACATAAGTAAATGAGGCAATGGTGTGCAACTTGTATATTTTCTTAAAGTTGGAAAGCACGCAGTGTTATCTTGTTTGCCTTCTGATTAAGTTAAGTTTTGCCTCCCATTAAAATACATAATTTACCATTTTAATTAATGCACATTAATTTTTAATTCTGCAGTTTCTAAATGTGTATTTATTTTTTAATATGCATGTAGTTTGGCTGTTATCCTAATTGTTTTCAGATTTTACACAGTTCTTAAACTAAGTTGAGAAGTAAAAGCTGGAGTCTCCATTTCAACGATGTTGCTATTCTTTTTACGACAAAATGTGGGATACTTGTTATAAGAATTTGAAACAAAGAACATAATTTTAGTTCCATAGTGTGTGTGTGCACACTCATTTTTAGCTAAGTACACTGTTGGTTGTACTACTACAACACATATATGCATTGTACGTCGATATCTGTATGTTTGTTAAATGTATATGTACAGAATGTTGTTAATGGCATTGTTTATATACAAGTGCTTAAATGTGCATTACTGCATGCAGATGCAGTAGTTAGTAAGTGCCATTGCATCAGTCCAGTTTTTAGATAATTATTACCTTCAGAACTACAAAGGAACAAAGATTGTGATATGCTTTATTTAACATAAGCTGTTAGGGAGTGGAGCTGCTGTTGCAGTTTGACTTGCATTAGCATTGTTTGTTTGAATTAAATATAATGTTTTGGTTTGTACATGTCATTTCTTCCTGTTTTGTACCTTTACAGCTGTGCATGATTTTTCTGATTTATTCCTGCTGCCAGCCCACTTGCAGTTTGGTCCATACCTCTCAACTTTTCACCTGAAATATTTGGCCTGTTACCATACCGCTCAATCTCTCGAAGCAAGAAATCTTGACAAATTGTGCTCATATTATGAGGTTGTCCGTAGAGAGTTGTATTAAAACTTTTAGATGAAAATGTTTTAATTCGGGGAGGTTGAGTAGAAGATTACATATCTGTAGTGCCTCCATGTTTCCCCTTTGTCTATGCCAAGGATCATGTGCTATTTTTTTGTTTAGTCATTTAATAAACCTGGCTCTTCATGACCTCATGGATGTGAGTACACTGTTTGTTGACATAGGTGGTTATACTTTCCAGTAATACTAATGAAGTGTTTAACTTTGTGTTGTCTTTCATGGAGACAGTGGTCCCTCCCCATTAGGGTTGCAAATTGCCAGTGAGTCATAGTATGCGTTTAGTATTTCAGAAATAGTTTCAGTGTTTTAAAAATCTGTTGTTCAGTTTGCATTTAAAAGTTGGTATCCCACATTTCCATTGGAGTGGGAGGGGTTACATAATTGTGTGTGCAAATTTTATGTTAATCAGCATATAGATTTGTACCTATTTTTCATGGGCTTTGTCCAGATTTTTGATATTTCCAGGTTGAGAGTTATGATAGAAGGCCTTGTTGTTGTCTTTACTATCTGCTACAATTCTGTTTTCATACCTAGCTTTACAGGATTTGATGAGGGATCTCAACTTTTTGTTGAGGCTGATAAGGGAATTTTTCCAGTCTTGGGACTTCACCTAATTCCACATTAGTTTCCTCCTTCTGTTGTAGAGTTTGTTTATGCCAGGGGACCACCAGATTGGATTTCATTTTTTGGAGGAGAGCATCTTGGTTCTATTGGGTATGGCAAGATCCATGCATTTGTGTATGTGTTCGCATAGTGCATTGGTGTATAATTCGGCAGTCATGCAACTGATCTCCATTTGCATGGGTGCAGTGAAGTTAGCCACATCTGTTTTTAGGAGCCCAAAGTTAGCTTTGGCGAATTTTTTCATGGTGATTACCTTTGCAGGGAGGGGGCATGGGATGGATGTGGATTTCCAAGGTGATTAGTTTGTGGTTGGATCTCACCAGGGAGGAGTTGACTATTGGTGTAGAGCAACAGTTGCCCATGTTAGTAATGACCAGGTCAAGGATGTTGCTACCTCTAGCGGGGGGTAAGAATGAACTGGTCCAGGGCATTGAAATTAATGAATTCCAGGAAACATTGGGCAAGTGTATTAGTACATGAGTAGTTTTCCCAGTTAATGGAGGGGTAGTTGAAGTCACCCAGTATGAGAGTGTTAGGTTGGACCTTAATATTCTCCAGGATGCTTAGGAACATGGAATGTGAGTCTTGGGACATGGTTGGGAATCTATAGCAGGCTACAACCTAAATCACTGTCTTACCCAATGATAGCTGCACCTGAAGTGAAGTAGGTGTTATGCACCATCTTCTACACATCCTTTGCCTTGGTGATCCCTCTCAAAAATGTCTACCAGGTGAAGTAAGCAAAACCTTCCCTTGACAAAGCCAGACTGGGGTAGATCCACTGTTTTTGGGTTGCCATTGTCCTTGTTGATCATTTCCATGATAATTCATTCCATGGATTTGCTTATTATACTTGTCAAACTGATTGGTCTGTAGTTTCCAGGGTTGGTTGATGGACCGCCCTTATGAAGAGGGATGACTGTTGCAGTCCTCCATTCACTTGGTATGTAACTGGTTTTGAGAATGTAGTTGAAAAGTGCCTCAAGTGGTCCTGAATGATTATGTTTTAAGATATTTAGAAAGCAATCTGAAATAGGGTTAGGGCCTACCGAGGCAGTGTTTTTGGTTTTGGCAAGCACTACAAATATCTGCTCCCTGTAGATAGTTGTGGCAGATATGCCAGCAGGGATTTCACAGGGGGACTAGAACAGATAAGTATTTTAACAGGTTTGGAAATCAATGGAGTACTCAACCATAGAAAGGCTGGAGGATATTTCTTATTTTTACTAGCTAGCTTTGTTTGAAGATATTAATAAAAACTTGGCAAGTATACTCACAAAATCGCTTCCTTCCAGGGCTGAATGCAATGATTGCCATTAAGGTCTTATTAAATTAAGGTATTCATTTTTGTTGAGTAGACAAACACTGTTATTTCCATTTTTTGTTTTCTTTCATAATTGATGAATTGCTGTGTACAATAGTGCTTGCATCATGATTAATTGTTTTTAAATAGAAGGAACCTTTAGCTTTTGTTGATGCATTTATTAACTGCTGAACTGTTTTTTTTTCTATATCTGAAAAAAACTTGATAAATATTTAAAGCTCTACCAGGATAGACAGACTGATTGATAGGTGGACACAACAAGCTGTGCATCACTAAATTCCTATCAGAATACAAAAAATAAATTAAAGCAAAAGAGAGAAGAGATGGAAGAGTTTTTCAATATATTAGAGATATAACTGCAATTGTTTCATTTTTTTTCTAAGCACAGATAATGACATAATAAACACATGAAATGTCATTTTTTTTTATTTTCTCCAAATCTTTTGGGTTTCTAATACCATGATGCCCCATTCCAAAGTCAGATTACGATTAAAATTCATGAAAGTATTGTTTCAATCTTTGATGTCAGCCAAAAGTTTTCTTTGTTGCACCTGCAATGTGCCCAATAATGACTCCTTCTGCAGTTCGTATGGAGTTGCATGTATCGGTAACATATCTAAATATGATTGTAGATTCTTTTTTATAAGACCTGTTGCTCCTATTACTATTGGAACTGTCTGGATATCTTTCATCCACATTGCTCTCATTTCTGCCTTCAAATCGTGATATTTTATAACTTTGTGTCTGTCTATACACAAGACACTGTAGTTACTGGGTTTAGTGATTTCATTGATCAATGCTACTTTTGTCTTCTTTTCTTGGACCACTATACCTGTTTTTCTCACATCTATCTTTTGAACTGCTGGTAATGGGCGATCCAGTGTGATATAAACTTCATCATTTTCTATGATGCTTTGTGGTTCATGTTTCCAGTGTTTTTCAGCCACTTCAATACCATAATGTTTGCACAATCCCCAGTACAACAGTCTTGCCACATTATTGTGCCTTATAGTATACAATCTTTTTGCCTTTAGTATGTCACATCCAGCAACAAGGTGTGCAACTGTTTACAATTCTGTTTTACAAAACCTGCATTTGTATGTTTCTCCGGGTCTATATTATGTTATCGAAGTTTTACAACTTTGAACGCCAGATGGTTGAACCCATATGTTCAAAGTTGTAAAACTTCGAATACATTAGAAAAAAAAAAAGAAAACAGTTACCTGACAGTTCTAAGCAGGGGGGCAATCCAGCCTGCACCCCACACCCCCCACTTTTTAAATATACCAACTCCAAGATTGCACTACAGAGTAGTAAAGGGAAATCTTCCCTTTCCACACTGTACTGCATTGCAATGCAGTTCTAAAACTTTGATAACATAATATAGACCCTGTTTCTCCCACGTGTTCAATGGAATTTGTAACCCAATGTGTTCATAGCCCACTATCTTGAGCTAACAATATTAACCTTTCATATTTTGGTTTGAATTTGCCTCTCTTTAACCGTTCCTGTGTTTGTTCCTGATCAACATGTGGTTCTTCCAGAAGTTTTCTATACTTGCAACTATATTTATGATTTTTCCACATTTCTTGCCTTCTCATCTGATTCTTCACCATATATTCTTTCTTTTGTTCTTTGGTACATTCAGTTGCTGCCTCATTTTTATCTACTTCTGATTTGATTTCCATTCCTGCTTGAACACAATAAGCTTCTGCTAGATTAAGCAGAGAAGTCACCTTAGATTTATTCACCTCATGTTTCAAAACTTTCACTATGTTTGGGTCTCGTGAGGTCAGCAGATATGTGTGGAGTCTCACGATTGCAGATCTATACATATAATCAATTTCAAGGAGGCCCATCCCTTCCTCGGAATGTGGAATATATAATCCTGGTATGCACTGATTTTTATAAATCATTTGGTGAGTATGAAGCATCCTTCTTCTTTTCCTGTCTAATCTATCCAACATGTCTTGGGGCCAGTCAATCACTCCAAAACTAATAAGAGCAAATTGGTTTATAGATTGGATTTTGTTCTTAAATGTCAGTGCTGTTTTCAGGATTAATTTAAGTCTTCTGAAGTATTCCTTACTAAGGTTTATTCGCATTTGTTCATGTTTTATTGTTCATCCTTCATCAATTGCCAAGTATTTATACACTTCTTCTTGCTCAAGTTCTTTTATATCACATTCTTGTCCCAAACTGATGTTTACATAGCGTTGCAGTTTTCCTGCTTTAAAGGTTGCTTTTGCACATTTATCAAGACCAAATGACATTTTATATCATCTGAAAAAGTTTTGACAACTTGCAGTTGTGCTTTCAGTTCCTCATCTGATGAGCTATACAGTTTTAAATTATCGACAAAGAGAAGGTGAGAAGTCTTTACACTGCTGTTTTCTAGGAGCCAGATTATAGCCATGGCCTAAGCTGTTGAGTAAACAGCTTAATGGATTAAGGGCAAGGCAGAATAGTAACAGTGACAGAGAGTCACCCTGGAATAACCCCATAATTACTTTGTGGAGTAAGTAATGAGGCCAAAGGTCTATTTTATAAGGTAACTACTGGTGATGAAAGTTTTACAGGTTCAGAGGTGATGTGTTTCTTTAAGAAATGGATGTTCACAGTCTTATATTCTCAAGATGATGCAATGAATGTATTTATTTCCATCTACTTTCCACCATTGTACTGTAACAAACCATATACCTTAGCCCATTTTATAGCACACTCATGTACACAGACATCCACACTAACATCCAACATTTTGTGATTTTGATGTACTGGAGCTCACCCTTTGGTACAGTTTTTAACTTCCTTTATTAAATTATCACTTAAGACTTAGACAAAAATACATTAAGGAAAAGAAAACAAACAATATTAACACTGATTTAAATTGACATACATTATATATCACATATCTTTTTTGTGATTATCATCAGTCCAACATTTTAAAAATTGCTGAATTCCTTCCTTCCCTTAAACCTAAATCCTTCTCCACCTTCTCCTCAATTGGATAAATTACATTTATTTCAAGGTAATTTGCTCTTACCCTTTTATAAAGATTCCTCTTCCAGTTTTTTTATGTCTTTTATAATATTCAAATACAGTTGGCTTAGACTTTAATTTCCATTTTCTAGTCATTGCTTTTTTTTCTCAGCCAACAGAATTAAATGTAATAAGGCCTTACTATATCTAGACAATTCAGATCAAGTATCCCAGCTCAAAAGGATCATTTGCTTAGTTACAGTCATTTGCTCACCAAATATTTCTGACAGAATACTCTGTAGGGAATTTTTAAAACCTGCCAACTCATTATAGTCCAAAAACATATGTTCCCAATGACCTGTTTCTTCACTATTACACCTCCAATATTTGCTATCTTCCTGACGAAAAAGTTATTGAAGTTTGCTTGGGGTATACAAAAATATCTATGCAAACACGCCAAACAAAGATCCTAAACCTTCTGGACTTTGTTGCATACTTGGGAGTCACACATATGTCCTCTTGGTTTACTATTAATTACCCGAAATGAAAGCTATCGAATTCTGGATGTTCGAATAGTAGCAGTTGTTGACTTGAAAATGCGAATATTGAATTGTCGAACATGCAAATCGCGAATGTAGTGATAGATTCGCACAACTGCATTTTGACAATCTGACAGCAATGAAATTGTCGGTTGCGCATTTGCTGACATAATTCTGAATGATTTAAACAGTAGTAATGTGGAGTAGCGGTATTCGTATGAATAGAATTCAATGCCAGTTGAGAAAGCACAACCGTTACCAGTGTAGCTATGCAGTCCACGTCTGAGGTACTAAAAACTGCCATAGTTTTAGAAAGTGCTATGCAAATGTTGTGTGTCTTTGTTGCATATGGAATAAATACATGAGCAGAAGAGACTGTAAACATTACTTCAATGATGGATAACAAATAGTAGTGAAAATAGATGTATTTGCTGGCATAGTTGAAGTAAGCTTAAATGTGACTAAAAATACATAATTTCATTCAGAAATGTGCCTTTTACATACAATATCAAAAGTGGTTTATGGCATATGCAGTACATATAGACATGAATGTATGTGTTATACAGTACTTAAAAGCAGTTGGGTGAAGAAGTATGTATACTAATAGTAGTCATACAAAATGGAAAATGTAACTGTGCATCATATGTGTTTTATTTGCAGGTAAATAACATAGCTGATGAGAGTTATGGTCCAGGAACAATAAATGCTGTGTACAGTACTGTGAGTCCACAGAAAGGAAGGAAAATGTTGTTAATTGAAGGCTGTGTGTGTTATTTAGAAAAAGTGGCTGGAGAAAGAAAGTATTGGTGCTGTTCTTTAAAGCAAATGGAGAGGTGTAAGGGCAGATATATTACCCAGGGGGGTAGTGAAGGTAAAATTTTGCATAAGACTACTCTGCACTTTCATTCACCTGACCCTGTGAAACCTGAGTGTATTAGGTTAAAGAAAACCATTAAAAGAAGAGCAGAGCAGAGTGTAGAGGACCCCTGTAGGCTTGTTTCGGAGGTTCTTGCCACTGCATCAACTGATGTTACTGTTGATCTACCAAACACAACTGCATTAAAAGAAATTGTTTAAGGATTTTACAAATTTAAAAGATCTATCTATGGACATGTTACCCATCAAAGATGGTACTTTTATAATTAAACATGATGAGGATGAGGGACAAAGTCACTGTATTGTTATTACAACTGTAAATAACCTGAAGATGATGTGTAACGCTGACTTTATAATCGTCGATGGGACATTTCCTATAACTACCTCTGACTGTAAACAAATATACAGTAGTCATTGCCCAATGTCAGATGGTGAACATAGAAAAATTATTCCAGTGGTATATGGCTTACTTTCTACTAAAGGAGAAATATGTTATGACTACTTTTGGAGAAATGTACTAAGTTTGTGTGAATAATATAGCCTAACATTAACACCAAGAATGATAATGAGCGACTTTGCAAAAGGAGTGGGGAATGCCATTACATGACATTTTCCAAACTCAGCAGCCAAAGGATGCTGGTTCCATTTTTGCCAGATTATATGGCGACAAATGCAAAAATTACACTTGGTTGCTGAGGTTGCACAGAGAAGGTCATTCTCTTCCTTTGTAAAGAAATACCTGCCTTAGCATTTCTAAATCCAGAATATGTTTTACCCACGTTTCATAGCATTGAGCATGGCATGCCTGATATTGTTCACTCTTTATGCACATTTTAACAAGAAAATTATCTAGTAGGTAAACCTAGAATGTATGGAATGCAGGGGGTGTACATCAGAAATAATTCCACCACTTTTTGAAATATTATTCTGGAATCATTACAGTACTTGTACAGAAGGTTTTCCAAGATCTCAAAATGCTGTTGAAGGGTGGCATTGACGTCTTTGTAGTCTTCTTGGTAGAAATAAATTGTATATTATTGACATATTACATGCCATTCAATAAGAACAGAATCATGTTGAGGACTTGGTTTCACGAATATTACTGTGTGTACCTCCATCACAAAAACGAAGACACTTACAAGAAAGGGAATATGCATTTAGAAAGCTTTTAGATGAAAGGGACACATTCACATGTAGGGGATTCACAGAATTGGTAGCCAAACACTGCTCGTTTTAATTGCTCTTGGTAATATGATAAATTGGATGGTTGCACAATTTGGATTACCTTCACTGGTGTTGTACACAGTTTGCAAGATATTTTGTGCTTTCATATGGCATGTTTCACTCTCAAAACATGGACTTCATTACTTTCCTTACTTTTCACATATGATTTCAGCATAAAAATGGACTTTGGGGTGTAAATGTACACTTCAGAAAGAATGGTTCACTATTTCGGCATGTACTGTACTGTATTTATGGTAAGTGAGATTTGAAAACATCATGAGAGAACAAGCTTTCCTCGGTGTGCTTACAAACAAGTTTACATCATGATTATACAGGTATTCCAATACAGGAAACATCAGTAATACACTCCAAGTTCGAAAATGTCGATTTCTACATTTCCTAATAACTTTTTCGATATTTGTTTTGTTCAACGTTTTCATAATCGATGTTTTCATTCAAAATAACCGTTTTCACCATTATTCAATTTGATTATGTGATAGTAAACCTGTCCTCTTATTTTCTTTTGTAAATTGCTTTTCCAGTCTCTCTTCCCAATCTTTTCTAACCTCCTCTGATTGATTCTTATAAACAACATGCAGTATTTTAAATGCCCTAGTAATGACCCTTTTTGCAACATCAGCTTCTAGCCAAGATTCAGTTAAAAACTCGACCAGACCATGTCTCACTTAAGATTCCCCTGTCCCTTTTCCTTTGCCTATACTTTGATTTCAGTCCCTGGTAGGAAAGACAGGCTCTAACCTGCAGGTCAAATGTCTTCTTGGCCTCATAACACTTCATTCCCTTTCCCTGTCTAGTAATATGCTTCCAATACCTTGGTTTCCTAGCCTTTTATCTCCAATAAATTCCACCCTCTCTTGCCTATTTACTATTCCACTAATTGTAATCATCCCTACTGGCAAAGTCTCCTTTGTCCATTTTCATGTTGGTTACATTTTTTGAATACTTTCTGCTGCTTTATGGATATAATATTTTGTATGGATATTATTATTTTCTTTAAGGATCTGCATCCAAAACCCCACTCTCTTTTTATTTCATGAACTTTACCCCTGCTTTATCATCACCCCTTTCCATTTTGAATTAAACCTTCTCCTTGTGTTATGTATATGATTCGTGTAACTTAAAATATCCATTCAAGTCAGTTAAGCTTGAACTACCTTGTTCTATTATTGGTAGAATTGACTTATCCCACTTAACTCTTGACCTTTTCCCCTCCCAGATAAATTCTCCTCAACTTTTTATTAATCATTGTCTACAACTTCTGTTGTGGTTGATAAAAATATGTCTGACTCGTATATAAAATTAAGGGGACTTAAAACATTTTCACTGTTTGTATCTTTCTGGTGTAGTGGAGCTACCCATGTAGTTCAGTGCTTTTTTGCCTTTTAATACATTTAGTGAATTATCACATAATAGATAGATAAACACACCTTTATATAAAAGAAAACAAACCATGTTAACATGTTCACAGTTACAAACATTATACATCACAAGCATTCTTTTATACAATAATCATCAATCTGAAATTACATGTATTGCTAAGTTCCTGTCTTCCCTTAAACCTTATTCCTCCTCCAAAGTATATTCTACAAGTATTGTTCCCACAAATTATTATTTTTTTCTAAGTAATTTGCTCCTACCCTTTCCCAAAGATGCAGGGGTCTGGTTCACGTTGTCGTAAGCCGACAATATCGAAAGTCCAGAACATCGCACAGGTAAACGGAAATCTCCGTAAGGGGGAGATTTCCATTTACCTCAATGTAGTGTGGTCTTAGAGTTAATATATTTAAGTAGGGGGATGTGGGGGGTTTACGGGGGCTTGCCCCCCTGCCTACGCTAATTAGGGGGGGTTTTTTGTAGTGATTTTTTTTTACGTTATTCGAAATTTTACTACTATTTCGAAAAATAAAGTTCAATCTTTATTGATTCGATATAGTAAAATCCGATAACGTGATATAGACGCAGATCCAGCTTCCAGATCTTTTAACTCATTTACAATATTCGCTACTTCAAGTTCAGTTGGTTTGGACTTTCATTTTCATTTTCTAGTAACTGCTGTTTTACCAGCCACCAGAATTAAACTTAACAAGATCTTACTATATCTAAACAATTCATATCCTCTATCCAGCTCAGAAAAATAATTTCGGTAGTAACACCCATTTGCTTACCCAATGTTTCTGACAGAGTACTGTAGGGAATTTGTAAAATCTGCCATCTCATTATACTCCCAAAACATATCTACCCAGTTACCTCTTTCTTCCCCATCATAACTCTAACATTTGACATTTACCTGTGAAAAATTCTTTGAAGTCCGCTTGGCTTATAAAGGTACCTATGTAAATACTTCCAAACAAAAATCCTAAATCTTCTAGACTTTTTTTGCATATTTGTGAGCTATACATATGTCTTCTCATTGTTTCCCTGGGCATTGCTTTTCCAGTCTTTTCTAACCTCCTCTGATTGATTCCTATAGTCACTGTGCAATATTTTTTTATGCACTACCAACTATCCCTTTTTAACAGCAGCTTATATTCTAGATTCAACTAAAGGCTGTACCAGAGCAGGTCTATCACTTAAGATTCCCTGACCCCTTTCTCTTTGCCTATACTCTGATGTCAATCCCTGATAAGGAAGGCCTCTTTCATTCAGTTCTTATTATATTTTGATTTGATTTGATTTTGCATTTTTTGTGACTGGTGATTGATTACTAAGATTTTTCTTTAGATTTCTGTGGGTTTAGTGTCAGTGGTTCCTTTCCAACCTAAGGGTTGCTACTATTTACATAGATCCTTGAGGAAGACGTTGCAAGCTCAGGAGCTCTGGTAAGTCACACATAAAGTGGAATCTCTGCATTGCTACTTTACAAGCATGACTAGTAAGACCTAGCAGCTTAGTGCCACCTGATTTTGAAGTTGGAAAGATGCAAAATGAATAAGTTTTATAATTAACAATATGTATATTTGCTTGAATTGTTAAACATTATCTTCTCGAAGTAATATAATGTTATGGGGTTCTTTCACTGTTCTCTAACCATATTTCACTAAGCATGCAAAGAGTTAAGAATGCTTGAAGTGAGTGCATTTTTTTGTTTGTTTAGGCTTCTAGCATTGTGTAATGCCACTTTTATATGACTTTAGTTGTGGATGATTATGTAGCCAATTTGAGGACACTGGCCATGTGTAAACAAAGAATTATGAGAGAAGAAAAAGTTATAGCCAATATGTAGAAACCATGAGATGAGAGATATGTTAACCATCTCTTTCAAATCAGAAAGGACAATAAACCATCTCATTTGGGGCTAATATATATTAGATCCCCCGTAGAGTGGCATCAGTAGCTAAGCCAATAATTAAAGTCTGTCATCTTTTGTTTGCATTATGGCATCATTGTTGGCAACGGTAAGATACTTTTCAATACTAGTTTCACTCCCTTTTCAGATGTATATTTTGAGAGTTCTGTTTCCCATTTCATATGATCCAAAAAGTTGCAGCTTAAGTCATTCATTCCCATGTGCATAATGATTTGGTCATATGTATACCTGGTGTGAAGGGACTTGAGGTGATGTTTTATATCCATGCATCTGAGAGGCTGTTTCCCTCTCTTTGCTTAGCCTGGTGATCAGGCAGCTGTGTTTCTAATTATGCAAACACCTACAACCAGTACATTGGCAGATGAACTAGCTTGGCCTTGCTGCATTAACAGCTTCTTCTTGCTGGTTATGTGACTCCTATTTCAGTCTATATTTCCTATAGTGTCAGAGTGAGTTTTCTGATCAAGATGAGCTCCTCATGCTAGAATGCATTCAGGAGGTAAATTTAAGAGTTTGTGTTTACTCCTAGACTTCTGGGTTCTTGCAGGCTTTGATAAAGATTGTCCAAAGCACCAGCGTAAGGCAGTTTGGAGTTATTAGTCTGTGGATATTGTAGAGGAGCTAGTGGAGATGAGAGAGTTAAGCTCAAGTCATATAGTGGGCTAAATGAGGGGTACAAACAACTGAGTTAAGTATTTACTCCTCTCACAGATGAGTCTTTTGTGTAACTGTGAGAGTTTATCAGTGGTCATGAGGCAGTTCATACATTACCTCACTATTGCAAGTGCTATAAGGCTATCAATAGGGGATGATTTTGTGTTCTCTGGCCGCGGTGACCAGTGATGCTTGATTGTTAAATCAATGAACATCTAAAGATGGGCTGAGAAATACTGCAGCTGTGGAAGCTTGTTGGATGGCTACATGTTTAGGGTAAGCCCGAGTTACTTAGTGTAGCTGATACATGAGCTGCACTGATCTTGTAACTCAGCACAAGCAGTTTATGCAAAGGGAAAATGGAGATATGTCTTATAAAAACGATAGTATTACACACTACTAGTGATATTAATACCACTACTGCAGCTCAATGTAGTTCTGTGCAGCAAATACAGCAACATAATATAAAGAAGCCAATTAAAACTAGGTAAAATCTGAATCCCAAGTGCTGTAAACCACCCAGTACCTGTATCAGTTAGTCTAGCTCTCACCTATATTAATCACAACTGATTCTATAATGACTTCAACCCTGGCCAACCAGATATACTTAATGCAGTGAATTAGTAGAACAAAACAGTACCAAACAAAGTGGATCAGCTAGAAATGGGTATAGTGCCAACCAGAAATATCAGACAAGAAAGAATTAGCTGAAATGACTAAATGCATGTAAAAAATACTATCAGCAATCTAAAATAGCTCAAAAAAGTATAAAATAGTAACACACATAACAAATAATGCAAAAACAGTACAAAACAGTTCAAAACAGCTAGAGTAGTTAGGTGACATAGGCACAGACAAAAAGTACTTTCTTTTATGTTCTGCTTTCTGATGAAGCAGCTAGTTAAACATTGAGGATCCCCACGAACTGGGCCCCATGCACTGAATAAAACACTAGAAAATAAAGAAACCAGGGCAAACTAGCAGAAAGCTACAGACACAGAGTCATCGCCATACATATGCTGTACTGGCAATGCGAGAGTCGATATTATGTTGGGGGAACCTTTACATGCAGCAGTATCCCACATGAACACATCTTTAATGCATTTTATTCTGTGTAGTATAATTGATTTTAGGGATGTTTGACAAAATCCCTTGCTAGTTAGTCAGAATAGCAGGCAAAGTATAGCATTTAAACTAGCTACAGTCTTACCCTATTGTTTGTGGAAGAGAAATTCCCTGGTACTATTAGTTGTAATCTTTCTGTTAAGACAGTATGTCTGACAATATAATATATATTTACAAACATGCACGCATCACAGTAGGTGCAGTTCAGTGAAGAAGGTATGGCTTAAAAAATGTATCCTTACCCAGATACTCACACCCTTTATTCTTTCCCTACACAGCATAAAACCTGGCAAAGAAAGGGCACATAAATGCAAGTTATCCCACACAGAGAATGAGAATTTTGCTGTAAGTTCTCCATCTCTGCAACTGACTTATGTTTATACAAGAAACATATGACTAGCCCTATTATGACAGAATGCATTGAGTGATATAAATGTTGCTGTCAGCCAGAGCTGTGACAACCCGCAGTTCAGATGCCAGGCGAATAAATAGCATGGTTGTTGATGCTCAAAATACTGATGCCCACCTGGCAAGAGAGGGGAAGAGGAACAGGGCACAGCCCATTATCCATTTCAATATTAAATGAACCAGAGTGTGAGGATCAGACAATTCAGGTTTCTATGGTGGGGTGCTGGGCCTGGGTGCAGAACTGCAAGATTCTCCTATGTTCTATAGGATATAGCCTAGCTGTGTATCAGTAGTCTTCTGATGAGTGTATGCCGTGTTACTTCATAGAATAGTGGATTTCAATAAATTTAGTTTTCTCTGTTGTGTAGGAACATTGAGGCTTCAAACAACAACAGCATTTGCACAAAGTAAGGTGTATATTATATTCTACCACTATATGCCATGGTTATTATTTCTTTACTTGGATTAAGGTGATAGGCCTCAGTTACCATGGGTATTTTCATTTGGTATCTTGCACCTTCCCCTGCTGTCTGTCTTCTCCACCATGAAAATACCATTGTATAATGTTGGGGTAAGTCTGACTCTTGACAGTTTTTGTGGTTAAATGGTATCCTGTTCAAGGATCACGGTGTCTTTGTTGGACATATGGAATATGGAATCTAGATCCCCTACCCATTTAGAGGGCATAGCCTTTTTGTCTGAGAACTCCATCAAAGAAGCACAGTATACCAGTGTAGGTTGTCAATGATTTTCCTGTCAGAAATCATCTTGGAAATTTCTCTTTCATCACCTTTGTTCAAAATGAGTTCCAGTAAGGCAAACAGTCTTGAAATGTTCTTTCTTTTTTAGATATTATTCAAGAAACTGATATTCCAAATGTATTTAGAAAGAAAATTATTTCATTAGTTGATTTTTAAAGTAATTATTTCCTGTCAGTGCAGTTAAGTTGGTGGAGCTGAAGAAATCTGCTGCTATCCTGTGTTCATCCTTGGCCATGCCCCCCGGTATGTGTAATTATCTGAGAGACTGTATGAGCCATATGTGTGACGTCCTACACATGTTTAATCCCCAGCGGGTTACAGGATATATATTTATTTTTCTTTTTTGACATTTCTTATCCGGGTATGTCTGACTGAGCATGTGCCCTTTTTCAGATGAGGCCCAAGGAGAAAAGTTCAATATAGTATGTGAATCTTAGCTACAACACTTCCATCTCAAGTGTTGAAGGCTGTGCTGGATGTGGGGTGTCCTAGGTCATGCACAAACAGTGCTACAATTTCCACCAAACATCTAGTTTGGAGGTGCATAGGGGCAGATGAGAATGACCATGAGCCTCTGAGGCTCATGCCTCTAACCGGTTGGTATGGCCCATTTCTTGCATTTATGCAACAAACCTTCCTCTTGTCAAGGGATTGTTACTGCCTGTGAAACTCAAGGAGAGGCAGCTCCAGGCTTTACTTGGCTCAGACTTATGAGTGAACCACTGCCTCTTGGCCAGAGCTATGGCACATTATGCTTGCCTTCATCTGGCATGGTCCTACCCTGCTGCTGGGTCTTCCTCTGACTGTCCATCTGTCTCACCATTCACTGCCTGGTGTGTTGGGGCATGCAATAACACTCCCTACTGCAGTGGTTTCCTGCATATTATATGATATAACACTGCATGTACTGAAAATATCTTTGCACATGTGCTAGTGTAATACTGCAGTGCACTGCAATATACATCCAGATAGTAAAAACATGCCTTCTGCATCCCAAACACACACTCAAAGATGATCTGGGTTTGAAATAGTGCAAAGCTGCAGGCACTATCTACCACAGTCTATACATTTCTAATTGGTTTCATTAATCATTTCTCCAGGGCATATCCGGTATTGACAATAAGATGGTCATGGGGAAGACTTACTATCATAAAACCACTGATACAGGTTACATGTGTGTTCTGTGTGTGAGTCACGGGTACTGCTTGGATAACCTGTAAATATATTGAAGATTACATTCTATATATTACAGACCACCTAGCAATTGATGGATTGGTACCCTTTACGTTTAATGTACCTTCTTCCCATCTCACCAAGTGAGACTTTTGTTTCAATGTGAATGCAGTCTATATAACCCAGTATATCAGGGAAATGGACTGCATCATAAAAGTTCCACACTGTTGGCTGTCATCAGTAGTATGAAACCACATATACTTTCTCACATGCGGCATCATGGCATTGAGGAACTGGGGGAGTGTACCTAAGGAAGATGTCTGGGATACCCCCATTGTGTCCCACAGTAGTCACTTAAAGGTCCCTGTAGCAAGTATTCTCAAAGTCAAACATAATACAGTATCCACTGCAATAGGTACTCCATAACTTCTATTTGTCTGCAGATGAAGATGACACATAGCAACCAGCTGCTCTGTGCTGAGTCTGTCCAAACTGTGGCAGTCTATAATTTCAGTGTCATGCAGGCCATGAAATGTTAAGCATAGTCAGATAATATGGCACTTTTGAGAACAATGACAAGCAACTTTGTGGCTACCAATGGTGAGTACAACCTGTTGCATGTGCATATTTTTAAGCAACTATCAACCACAATTTTTTAAAGCCATATCCAGCCTCATGCATGGTGTTTTTTTTAAAATAACTATAAATCACAGTTTTTTGAAGCCATATCCAGCCTCATGCATGGTGTTTTTTTTAAAATAACTATAAATCACAGTTTTTTGAAGCCATATCCAGCCTCATGCATGGTGTTTTTTTTAAATAACTATCAATCACAATTTTTGAAGCCATATCCGGCCTCATGCATGGTGTTTTTTTTATTTTTACCAGCAGTCTCCCATTTATTTGTTATTAAATGCTTCCCATCATACTTTAGTGGCTGTGAAGATCCAAGACTGGTAGTTAAACATCCTTTGACATTTGCACTTATATCCTTCCGACACAGTATCTCTCCTCTCTTGTCTTTGTATCCTCACGTTTGTCCCACATTTGTGTTTATGTAATGTCCCCTATCTCTTTGGCACCATTTCTTCTTTCTTCTGGATATTTTACTTTTGCTTCACCACTCTTAACAGTGTTCCTTTTTTCTTTTCTTCCCTCCTGTTTAACTTTCATTCCCTTTTTATGTGAATAACTAATCCTCAGCCTAGGAGGGTTAACTATTTATATCATCCCTTCTCTTATAATTTATCCTTCTGACTTTCTGTCCTTGCATACTTATTCTTGTCCTGTACTATTTCCTTCCATCCGCCCTTCCCATCTTTTTTAGAATTTGTTCTGCCCCTTACATACTTTCTTCCATCATTAGTTTTATAATTAGACGTTCTACTTCTTTTCTTCTTGCTGTTGCTTTCTGCTTCTACATCTTTGTTTTTGCTCTCTTACCCATTGTCATTATTACCCCTGTGATCGGGCTAGGCTTTACCCCACGGTGGTCTCTTGTACTGCATGCCTAGTGACTACTTATGATGTTTGGCTGGTAGTTAGTGCCAAAGTTTAAAGCTTTGAGCCACTAGCCAGCTGATTATTGTGGTACAGTGTTTGATGCTCTCAGTCTCCATTTACCTACTGTGTGACCTTAAGCACATCACCTAACCAACCAGTTTTTTACAGAAATCAGTCTTAAGAACCATTCATTCTCCCCATTTCCAATGCTTTTGTGGCATATCTATTATCAAACTGTAGTGGGTTTCCTCCAGCTCTTATTGGTGCTCTGAGCCATGGTATTTTTCTAAACACCTTTGTGCAACAAGAAATGAGCTCCATAATAATTGATTTTGGAATTACATTGGGTTTCTACTGGGGCCATTTAAGGACATATGGATTTCAATTCCATGATAGTCCATCCTTCCATATTTTAGATATTCCTTTTTTGTTGATCCTAAATCTGAGTAAATATATTTAATTTATTAATCAGATATATTGATTTAATAAAAAATAATTTGGCTACATTGTTCCTCTCATCTTCCATCAATGCTATTATGTACAATTCCCTCATATTTTACAGGGCTGCCTTGCTGTTGTACAACAGATTCTAATACTGTTTTATATCTGTCTTTTATACAGTTTATTTTATTTTTGACTAGAATAATTTTTAATGTTACAACAAAAGATGAGTGAACCACTATAGGCATGGAAATTCCTACATAGATCCTTTCTAACCCCTCATAGATTAGAGCTAATATATAAAGAAACATATTGATTGTTGGAGATGTAAAATGCATACAAAAACAGATTGGGAACACGTTTTTTGATTGTCATTCACTGAATAAATGTTGATTTGAAATTAATTATTTCTTTCAAACAATTTTTAATGATACTTTTCAGTTGACCAAGTCATTAGTTTTGTTTAGTGTACCCATACCACAGTGTGTCCCAAAAGTAAAATATACTTTATTGTGGAAATTGTTTGCCATTGCACCTAAAGCCATAACAACTTACTGGAAGAACAAAGTACCACCAACTTTTCAAGATTTCAAGAAAATCCCAGTCTTCATGTCTCAAATGGAAGTAGCAACCACAAAGAAAAGAACTGATAAGACAACATCATACATCATTTATTGGCAGAAAGTTGACGAAATATTGAACAATATATATTGATCTAATTAGTCAGCACATCATCTTAATACAAATTGCAAATTGTATATGGAAACATGATGTCATAGATTGTATACTTGGGCAAATGTATATAGTTTCTTTTGTAAATAGTTGACTATATTATTTTATGTTTCACTATTTTTGGTGCAATCTATTTGAAGATATGGAAAAAAGCTTAATAAAAATTTCTTTGAGTAAAAAGATGAGTGAACTAGCATGCAGGCAAATCCAGTGATACACCAGCTGAGTCCAAAATGAAAAAAGAAATAATTGGAAACCAGGGCAGAGTGATCTAAAATCCTTTAGTAATTCCAAACAGTTTTCCAGGTGCACAGAGTGAACTGAAGTCCTTTAATGATTCCAAGCTCCAGATACACAAGTAAAAACTTTCACCCAGAGGGCTTCCTCAAGTGCATAAATCATCTAACAAAGATTAGTGTATTGTTTAAATGCAGTGTAAAAGTCACATGTCTAAGTTAATAAGCAATTAAAAACCAACCTAGTTAAAGGAGAAGTAACAAGAAAAAACAGACTTAAAATAAATGTTATGGAATATTATGATGAAACCTTGTAACTATACATTTCAAAATTATATTTATAATTACACATATATAAGAACCACGTCGATAAAAACACAAATTAGCATGAATAAACATTCAAATTAATAAAGGTCACATCAATAAACATGTGTGCGTGTGTATGCAACTAAAACTGGAAATATATATAAAAAATAGGTGCAATGAGATAATACAGCCTGAAATATGTTGAAATTAAACCTACACAGATTCATGTTTAGCTGTAAATATCAGTTTTAGAGAGACTATGCCATTTAGCCCTGGGCTGACATGGGCCCTGAATCGTAAAATCCAATTTAGTTCGTCTCTCTCAGTCCTAAGGATTATGTTGTCAACTCTTATTTTTAATGTTAAACAGTGCAGTGTGATTGACTTGCTACATATCTTTTCTAAGACAGAGGTTAGTCTATTGATCATCAGATGCATACATACTGACTGTTTAATCTTCAAATACTAATGGAAGTTTTCAAAGTCTTGTTAAAATCTTTACTATAAACTTTAAGAAAATTGAAAATATGTAATATTCTGTATGTTTTTATGTGAAGTTTGTGATCAACAGTTAAAAATTTTGTGTCAAAATTATTTGTATTTCAAGAGTACCTCAAAAATCTGCTATATGGTGCTTATACTTGGTTCTGATCTCTTAACTTTCAGCTGTATGTTATTAAAGTAAAGCTATGACAGCACCTTATTAACTTTATAAGACATAAGACATAACAGAGTATCACAATTAAACATGCAAACATTTCAAGTGAATATTATTTATTGTATACTACTAAAGTGAATCAGACCACTTACTTTTATACTGTTGACAAATGTAAATCTGATGTTATATTAATTTTGTTTAGTTCCTTTATATTTCCCCCTGCATACTTATTTCGGTGCTATATTTCTATGTGGTACACTGTGAAAAGTTGTACTGCAAAGCATTAGTATTTGCCTGCTGTTCATCTTTGTACAATATTTTGGTGCTGTACTGCTAAGCGCTCTTCTGTAAAATGTTTCACCAACATTACTCATACCCCCCCATCAAATGATATCAACTCATTTTCATTGTTTGCTGTTTGTTCTTGTTTGTTCTTTTGAGCTCAGGTATAATATGGATTTTGATATAATTTGTTTAAACAATTCATTAATCAAAGGTATTTCAAGCAGTGTTAAATAATAAGCATGATAGATAGATAGATAGATAGATAGATAGATAGATAGATAGATAGATAGATAGAGAAATATATATATATATATATATATATATATATATATATATATATATATATATAGAGAGAGAGAGAGAGAGATAATGCTTGCAAAAACATTTACATCTAAATGGCACCAAGTGTATATAGCAAGTGAGTCATTACCCGGATGGAAGTCCACAGGCAGAGAGACTTTACTGGCCATAAGTGTCACTGCAAAAAAGTAATTAAAGGAAACTAATCACAGTGAATACTCTGATATCCCAGAGTTGAGAGGTTCTTTGGTAATATTGAAGATGGTACAAATACTGGGAATTTAGTGCTAGTATTAATGGTAGGAGAAAATGGTTTGAAAAATCATACTGAAGGTTGCCAAGGAATTTTAGTATTAAGCAGTAATTTGTGACAACACCTACTAGTTTACCTAATCCAGTTCATTTAGCAATAGCTGATACTGTCTCTCCAAAAGCACTATCGCCCTGGAAATTGGTAGTGATTCAATTACTGTTCAGTTGTCCAAAGAGAAGAACACTGTGAAACAAACAAACATCTTAATAAAAAGCAAGACTATTCCTCAGCTAGTACATTGAGAAAGAATGGCAGAAGTTGGTTTAGTGTAAACAGGAAGGGATTTTGTGAAAACTATACAGCCAGTGCCAGCAGCATTTTCACAAACTACAGAGTCTGGTGTTAAACAAAAACTACAATTACAGTCATTCTTAGTGAAAATAAAATATTTTATCAGTAAGTTTTGCTATTTCTCAGTCATCTAATTTAGGAGGTGTAAATATGTTGGAATTTATTGATCCAACCTATATGTCAACAACAGAGACCGTAGTGATCTTCAGTATTGGTTATTCAACTTTGCAAGCTTAAAGAAATTCACTTCAAAGGATAAATGGGGATGAGTGCAAATTTCCTGTGGTCTTGAATATCTGTAATCTAATCTGAAAAATCTGATACAAAAAATGAATGAGAAGACCATATCTGTCATAGCATGTTCCTAAATGGATAAGGAAAAGGTTGAATGACATTGGATATACAGCCTAGGGAAAATTGTTATAGTACTGCTGGGGATGACTAAAAGCATGGGATTTCAGATTATTTTTATAGATAGAATTTAATCCTAAATGTTTTCTCCCAGTGAATTGTTTTAGCAAATAAATCTAATAGTAAAATGAGGCTACTGGACTTTACTTATAATTTTGAACATATTTTTATTTGAGAAAACATGGTAACAAATACAAAATGTTTGGCAAAAGATTAAGCTATCTTAGTCAAATTCGAAACAGGTTTTGACATCTACTTTCACAAAATGGATTAAAATCTTCCGAGAACTTCAAATCCTCAGGTTAGAATGAAGAATCTCATCCCAAATGTATTAACATTAATATTATTTAATGTTAGGAGTATGTCTAATGAATTAATTAACTTGTAAGCATTTGAAAAACTGAGAAGGTTGACATTACGGCTATTAGAGAGCCCTGGTTATGAAAGCTTCCAAAAAACATGGTTGGTTTATTATAACTACCATAATTTTAAAAAGTCACACTCAAGTGGTGGGGTTTCTATGTACAAACATGGTTATAGTAATTCTAGGTAGTTTTATTATGATAATTATGAAATGTTATGGTCAGTCTACATATAATGAATTGGAATTTTTAAGTGTTCCAAATTGACAAAGAACAGACTTTTTTATGTCTGACTTCATCATTGCAATGGACAGATTTCTAGAATATTCTGACAGGAGATGTCACTTTTCCCCAAATTAACTGTGATCTTAAATGGGCCCCTTGAGTAGTTGGTGTATCACTTTTAGACACTATGATTACCTGAGTATAATTAAAACCTCGCCTTCCCTACTAAAGGCTCTAATATTTTGAATGTTGTTCTTATCCATTCAGAGAGCAGAGGCAGAGCTACCCTTGGCAACTCAGATCAGTGCATCATAGCAAACATAACTTTACTTAAAGCATATGGTCAAAATAAAAAAAAAAAACATGCCCCGGGATTCATGAAGCTCGGCGCAAGGCCGGTGTAAGGCCTGCGCCGGCGGTGCAGTGAATAGTCGGCGTAGTAGCGCCATATGCATAGTAATAAGTGCGCGCCGCAACCACAGACATGTGCGTAGTGTACGTGAGCGAGCCCAAGTAGGATGCGTCCGGAGGCGTGGCTAAGCCGGCAGGCGATGAGCAACCTAAAGTGCTGACTGCCACAGTCCGCCCATAATAGTAATGTCACCAGCCAGGGCCCATGCAGAATGAAACACATGCAGAGTATGCAACATAGTACCCGTCCCAACAAAACGGAGAAGCAAACACAACCCACGAAGCCCGAAGTGTACCCGTCCAAGGAACAAAGGATACGCGTAACACCGTGTTCGTCCCGCAATGCACCGTCAGTGGGCATACCCAGAGAAGGTGTACCGCAGCATGTCAGCGAGCTGCACCGACATAGGAGTAGCGACTAAGGTTACCACCTGTCCCACTTTGCGAGGGGCAGTCCCTCTATGGGCAGTTGTGTCCCGATAAAAAATATTAAAAACGGCAAATGTGCTAAGATTGTAGGACATAATTATATCCCGTATTTTATGTAATGGTTGCATAAAATAGTTATTTCCGTAACTAAAATACCTAAATGTCACAAGAAACAGAATAAGCAACCAAACTGCTACAAGAATAAGCTTTTATTTAGGCAAACAAGTTAAGTTCTATGCTATGTACTGACCGTGGGTATGTGTCGGCCTGTAAAATCTGATGTGAGTCCCGAAAATGTCCCACCTTGGCTATTGGAAAAGGTGGCAACCCTAGTAGCGACATGGGCATGGTCACCAGGGTTACCAACTGTCCCACATTGCTATGGACAGTCCCTCATTTGACAGTTGTGTCCCGACAAAAATCGAAAAAAGGCAAATGACCTGAGATTTCCGGGCAAAAATATTCCCTCAATATACCTGTAATAGTAGCATAAAACATATATTTTGTATATGAAACACATACATGGCATAAGAAACCGAATAAGGAACCCAAATGCTACGAGAATAAGCGTATATTATGACAAAAAAAGTGAAGTTCTGTCATCTCTACTTGCTGTGGGTATGTGTTGTCCTGCAAAATCCGATGTTTCCACAAAAGATGTCCCACTATGGGCATTGGAAAAGGTGGCAACCATAATGGTCACAAGCAGTAGTGAGAGTACACAGCCGGGTAGCCGTGTCGACATAACAACAGGAAGGAACCAAGATACCCTAAACACAGGCAAACGTGCATAGCAACATGTACCACACCCAGCAACGTGTTTGTCGCATACACAGGACGGAGTATGTCTAAGCGTAATATCCAGAAGCAGAACCCATGCATGCAAATGTAATACACAATAGCCCCATTGTAGCATGTAAGTCCCACCCATGTACGACCGTGCACCCAACCCAGCTAGCAGCATTGTGCAGCTACACACCTACACACAATGGGCATACCTGAAATGTGGTAACAAGTATTGTTTTAGGCAGTGCCACGCGGGCAGATATGTACCCCACATGTCACCAACCCACCTCAGGTACAGATATGCAAATGGCTGCATGTGAATGTGTCTGCAGAATGTGTACATCCCGCATGTGGTATGCACTCGTCCAAACCCTATAGGCTTGCACACGCCACGGTGCACATAACTGTACACACGTGGACAAGTCGGGATGTTGAACCACCGCACTGATGATTAGCTATGCAGACAAGTCAAACACATATAGCAGAACATGTGCCTACCAAACAGGACGTCCTAACACAGAAGGGGAAGGTGGGACATCACATGTGGAGAGTAGCGTTGCCAGACGGCCAAACACCCACGGCCAAGGTAAAGGACGGAACAACATGCATATGGCCGGATGGATGTTGTTAGAAAAATATATATAGAAACACATATGAAGTGCCAGTTTAGAAGCAAAATACTATATAATGCATTGAATTGTACTGTACAATATGGCAGTAGAAATGATCATGCATGTAATTGGTGAAGCTTAGCTGCAGTGTGATCGAACTCTGACCCTGGCAGTAACCAGTTCAGCAGGCTTATGTCTCTCAGCATTAATTATCTGCTGGGTTACAGAAAAATAAATGTATGTACATGTATAACTTCCTCCCTTCCACTGAGGAGGATGGCCTTGTGAGCTCTATCGAAGATAGAGTACAACTCCTTACCAGAGAGACAAAGGAATGTATTAAGAAATGAACTGACTATTGTATCGGAACAGTCCGGGGTCCTTGAAACAGCAACAATTACAGAAGGACACTGTAATTGACCAGGTGCCTTGCAAGGCTGTGTTATTCTCATGGGAAAACATTTTAAAAGCATTACCTCAGCACCCTCGTATGAATAGAATATTGCGGACCATAGTGATGGAAATGCCCTGTGACTGACCACGTCAGTAAGGTGGGCAAAAGCTGATTGTAAACACTATATAAACAAATTGCTTCCTGTATAGAGTCAGACAAAGCTCTCATACTTGGACTGTAAAGTTTTTTGCCTGCCGGTGTACACTACTAAAACGTTGTGAACCTGAGCTTCCTGTGTTATTGACTGTCACTTAGAAAAGCCTACTGATTTCTACAGTCTGGTTTTAACAACTTATTTGACATGGTGGTCCTTCTTAGCCAGAATTCCCTTGGTAAGCTACAGGTCAGAGTGCATGGGTGGTTAGACATCTGCGCAGGAGAAGTTGCCTAAATGGTTCTTCTTGAGTGAAAAGACCTCCGACTGAATTGTTGTGTGTAAAGAGGCTGTCCACTGTCTGATCTGTGGCTGAAAAGTGGAAAACTGGATCCCAAGAAGAAAACGTGCAGTCATAAACGGGAGGCTCAGGTAAGGAGAGTTTGCCTCTTTGTCTCTGTTGTAGATCAGGGACCAGGCTACATTGTGTTTCTGTTAACAGTTGTGATAGCAGGTCGAAGACCAATCCAAGTAGTTTTACATTTGGACATAGATCAGGGGAACACAGAGTAGAGTAAATAGTCATTGTAGACACTACAGTGGATACAGGGAAGGAGATACCACGTGGTACGAGAGAAGGGTTACGTAACAGTCATTTAGAAGACATGGGAGATTAGTGCACTAAGAGATCATGAGATCCGCATTTGACGGGTGATGTGAAGTATATGCAATTGCAGAGAGCACATAATGTGAGATATTCTGCAAAATGGGGTAATAAATATGACATTGATGGTATATTAGACAAAATATCATTAGTGAAACATTGGAATCACTTAAAATGTGACGCAGATGTTCTAGGGTTACCACCTGTCCCACTTTGCGAGGGACAGTCCCTCTTTGGCCATTTGTGTCCTGCAAACAAACTGAACAAATGGCAAATGTCCTGATATCTTAGGACAAAAATATTTCCTATATCTTCTTTAATAGTAGCATAAAACAGTTATTTTGTATCTGAAACACCAAAATATTATAATAAACAGAATAAGCAACTCAAATGCTACAAGAATAAGTTGCTATTCTGGCAAAAAGTAGATTGCTGACCTTTGTACTGGCAGTGGGTATGTTTTGCCCTGCAAAATCCGACGTTCCTAACACAAATGTCCCACTTTGTGCATTTGAAAAGGTGGCAACCCTAAGATGTGCAGGCTAAAAAACAGCGACAATTGGGTATCCCTCAAGCACATAGGTGGATTGAGGTAGTGAACCGAAGGGAACAGAAGACTAAAAATGCGAAAGCATCATACGTAGACAAAGAAGATAATAATACAGTAGTAGCGACACCCCCCCCCCTCCACCACCTCCGATACCACATCCAGGATATGAAGCGGGAGGGCAGGCTAGTCCCCCCCACGTTATCCTGTGGCAACAGAGGTATCACAATGACCAATTGTAAGAGAAGCTATTGAAACCACATCCCAAACACGTAAAATACCTAGGGACACTCAAGTAAGAAGAGAGTCACTAGAACAGAGTGGGGATATCTGTCAGTTAATTGAAGTACCGAACCCTCAGGCAGGACAGGAAGGCCAGGACCCAACTCCCTTAGTGTATAGACCGTGGACACCAGAAGATATCCGGAAAGTCACAGAGGGAATTCCCCATCCACAAAGTAATCACTATTCACCATGCAATACCCCTGTATCTCCTGATAGAAAAGCAAAGGGGGAATGGCGGATGGTACAGGATTTACAAGCTGTAAATCATGTAATAATACCTAGGGTACCGAAGGTGCCAGACCCACACACTATATTGAATGCTATGAACCCGCAACAGAAGTATCTTAAAGTGGTACATATAAGCTATGCTTCCTTTTCAATACCTATACATCCAGATAGTCCGTATTGTTTTGCATTTACATTCAGGGTAACAGATACAGCCATACCCGGCTATCGCAGGATACTGTGAAAGTCCAACGATATTCGCACAGGAGATGGCTAGCAACATGCCGGTGTTTACTCCACCCGGGGGCAGTCAAGTTCTACTTTATGTGGATGATATCCTGCTTGCGGCCCCTACCCAGCAGTAATGTAGGGAAGATACAATAGCATTATTGAAATATTCAGCAGAACAGGGACATAAATTAAGCAAGCATAAATTGCAACTACGGAGAATACAGGTCAAGTACCTGGGATATGTGGTATCCAAGGAGGGTAGGACATTAGATGACGATAGGAAGGCAGCAATTTCACAAGCACCCAAGCCAACTACCAAGAAGGGAATGATGTCCTTCCTGGGCCGACTAACTTTTGTTGAAGCTGGTTACCAAACTATGCTTTGGAATCTGCTCTATTGTCTGCTTTAATCTGTAATACACCTATGGCAGCACAAGATATACTACACTGGATTCCAGTCGCAGAAACAGCTTTCTGCAGACTAAAACGATTGATAGCTTCAACATCTGTTTTAGGTCTCCCGAATAATCATAACAGATGTTTTCAGACTGTAGATTGTAAGCAGGGATATATGACGTCAGTCTTGACGCAACAGCATGGAAGTAAGCAACGCCCCATAGCTTACTACTCATTGCAGTTGGACCCAGTGGCATGGTCATTGCCACATTGTGTACAGGCAGTTGTTGCAGCAGCCATGGCAGTACAGGCCTCGGCATCAATGGTATTATCCCACCCTCTCACTGTGAGAGTGCCTCATGCAGTTGCGATCATTTTGCTGCAAGAGAAAATAGCATTCCTGACCCGTGCTAGACATCTTTCTTGTTTGACCATACCCCTGAGTCAACCTCATATGGTGATTGAACGTTGTACAACATTAAACCCATCAATGTCACGTCCGACACCTGTGTATGGCACACCACACAGTTGCCTACAGGAAATGGAGCAAATAACTTTACACAGACAGGATATCACTGATATACCCTTAGATGATGCAGAGGTGACAGTTTATGTGTACGGATCATGTAGAAAGAGTCCTACAGGAAAGAATCAAGTAGGTTATGCAGTAGTTATTGATAATGAGATTGTAGAAGCCCAACCCCTGCAGCATAACGTGTCTGCTCAAGCAGCAGAATTGATAGCTTTAACACGTGCTTGCACTCTAGCGAAAAACAGATGTGTGGACATTTATACCGATAGTCAGTATGCTGTCTCTACAGTGCATGTTTATGCGCAGCAGTGGAAGAATAGGGGAATGATAACATCCACTGGTAAACTGATTAATCATGCGCAATTGATCTTGAATTCATTAGATCTCATTCAGTTACCCACTAAAGTAGCTAATTGTAAATGTGCAGCTCATACAAAGCAACAGGATAAGATTAGGAAAGGTAAGGCACGAGCTGATGCAGCTGCAAAACAAGCAGCCTCACACTCAGAAAGTGTCTTTTTGAATGAGGAATGACAATCCTCAGAGATTCTAGATTTAGAAATGTTAGAAACAATGCAAACATCAACTACGAAAGCAGAAAAGCAGACGTGGGTAAGACGAGGAGCAATCCTTGAAGACGGACTGTACATATCCACAGTGAGAAAGCCAATATTAACGTCTAATTTATTCAGATATGCGGCTTTGGTGAGCCATGGGAAGAGCCATGTCTCAACAGGGGGGATGGTACAGTTGGTTAACAGATTATTCCTAACATACGGAATTAGGAACCACATACAAACATTTTGAGCAGCGTGTCATATTTGCAGTAAACATCATGCACAGGGAGCATTTCAACTGAAGCGAGTGAGTTTCCCTACACCACCATATCCGTTCCATACTATTTGTATGGAGTTTATACAGCTGAATAAATGTGAAGGGAAGAAATACTGTTTAGTGATTGTAGATATATTATCAAAATGGGTAGAAGCATTCCCAACCAGGAATCCGGATGCAGCAACAGTGGCAAAGGTCCCAGTAAAATAAAGTATCCCTAGATCTGGCATACCGGAGAGAAGCTACAGTGACAATAGAACACATTTTGTGAACCAGACAATCCAGCAACCTGGGGGATTATTTGGGATTTCCTTGAGTAATCATTGCATGTACAACCCACAGTCAGCATGACTGGTGGCGAGGTACAATGGGATCCTGAGAAATAAGTTGAGGAGGTTGATGAGTGACACCCAGACAAATTGGATTTGCTGTCTACCTCTAGCATTGCTGAGCATGACAACAGTTCCAAATGTAAAGGGTTTGACCCCCTTTGAAGTAGTATTTGGAATGGCATATTATGTGCCACAGTGGAAAGCTGTCATGCCTGCAGAGCTGGAGGTCGATGGCTCATTAGCAAGTTACATGAGAGGATTGGTAACCAATAACACTGTTTTGCAGTTAAACTCTTTTTCAGATAAAGAGCAAGCGAAGCCGGACTCAGAGCTGACTCCAGTATCCTGGGTGTGTTTGACTGTTATCCAAACAAGTAACTGCCCGAGTCCAACGTGGGAAGGTCCGTACCAGGTACTGTTGGCAACGCCTACTGCAGTAAAGTTTGCGGAAAGGTCGTCCTGGGTTCACCTCACCCTTTTCAAACCTGTAAAGGATATCCAGTCTGATTTACATGTTGTAGCCGATATACCATAGAGACAGAATCACCGGGCAGAGTGTATAACAATACAAAGCAACCCCAAAGACATTGGTTTACTGTCCTACTGATCATACACCTATTAACCATGTTTGTGGTGACTTTACTTTTGCTGGTATCTTTCCTGCATATAACTACACAGATACAAATAGTGATACGTGATGAACTGGCCACAGATTGGCATCCAAACCTCAACACATACCTAGGCATGACGCGTGTGCATGTACAGACTATGAACATTTCAAATTGCTGTGTTTGTACTGCCATACCTACATCATATGGAGGACTTCCGATGTATGTTGTCCCCTTGGGGATAGATTGAGACTTGTGAATATTTACCTTTGATACAGGTTCTGTGAGATCACAGGACAAAGTGGCACTGTACTTACCTGTAACAAAAAAGGAATTGTTTGTTTTCATAAACATGATACAGTCCAAGTTGGTGGGAGTAATTGTAACATAACTGTGTCTTACAAATGTCATATAACAGCCAAAGATTACAGTACTAGTTGTAGCACCATTCATGATTTGTATTTAAGCTTAATGAGAACAACGTGGAAAGATGTGCAGAAACATCCTGAATTGTATAAACAGTCGTCTGTTATAGACAGGAAAATGTTACATGCAGAGTTAACCCGCATCAGTAGTAAAGTAGAATATTGTTATTTTGTTTGTGGGAAAAAGCATATCAATGGTTACCTGAGAATTGGTCCGGCAGTTGTTTTTTGGGTTATCTGGCTCCAGCCATATGACATACTGCAGAATTGCCTCTGGGTATGAAACGAACTGTAAGAGATATAGCTCGAAGAACTGGGAACTCAGTCGAGAAACCTACTAATCCAGTGGGTGAAATGGAAGCTGTTTGGAAAAATCATTCTTCTGCAAGAGATAAAGGAAAATTGACTCATATGGACTTGAGTGACAGTGTTATATCGTGGGCTGGAACAATCCCAGCTTATGGAGCAGTGAAATCAATCAGGGAAATGAGGAAGTTGTCAAAACCTCTCGGAGGAATGAGCAATGCGACTTTTCGCTCTCGAACTTGTGACTGATGAACTGAATGCAATGAGAACTGTTGTGTCACAAAATGTAATGGCTCATGACTGCACCCTGGCGGCGAGAAGTGGTAATGGCGCTTATCAAAGAAGACCGCTGTGTCTAAGTACCACATAATAAGCACGATATCAACGACCACCTAGAGGTAATACAGCAGGTATCAGCCATGGCGGAACCAGGCCCAAACCCACTGACGAACTATTTCCAGAAACCATTTGGTGGATGGGGTTCACTCATAACTGAAAATCTTGATTGCCATTTGTGTTGTTCTGCTCATATTGTGAGCATGTGTCTGTTATGGATACTTTGTATGAAAGTATTAGTCAGGGACTCTGTTGACGTATCTATAACCGAGACTATGTATCAAGACCTGTAGTGAGATTTGTTAATACCAAATGAAATCCTTTCTGAAATGTACAACAAATGACTTGCCTAGTTAAACGTTCCAGAGAGGAAGAGGCTAGGGAATGAAATAATGTTGTATATGTTTCTGGATAGAATAGAAGCAATCAAAGGAGGGAGAATGTTAGAAAAATATATATTTAAACATATATGACGTGCTAGTTTAGAAGCAAATAGTGTATAATGCATATTATTCTATTTTACAATATGGCAGTAGAACTTATCATGCATGTAATTGCCTGTAGTGTAGCTGCAGTGTGATCGAACCCTGACCCTGGCAGTAACCAGTGCAGCAGGCGTATGTCATTCAGCATTAGTTATCTGCTGGGTTAGAGAATAATAAATGTATGTACAGGTATATCTTTCATCCTTCCACTGAGGAGGATGGCCTTGTGAGCTCTATCTAAGATAGAGTACAGCTGCTCACCAGAGAGACAAAGGAACCTAGTAGGAAATGAACTGACTATTGTACGAACAGGCTTGGAACCTTGACAGAGCAGAATTTACAGAAGGACAATCTAATTGACTATGTGCCTCAAGGCTGTGCTATTCTCATGGGAAAACATTTAATAAGCATTACCTTAGCACCGTTGTAGGAATACAATATTGTGGACTATAGTGATGTAAATGCCCTGTGACTGACCACATCATTAAGGTGGGCAAAAGCTGATTGTAAACACAATACTCATACAGCTGTTTCTTGTATAGAGTCAGACAAAACTCTATACTTGTACTGCATAGTTATTTGCCTCCTGGTGCACACTATTAAAACGTTGTGAAACTGAGCTTCCTGTGTTATTGACTGTCATTTTGAAAAGAGTAATGAGTGTTACAGTTTGATTTAAACAACGTAATTGACAGATGTGTATGTTCTAGCATGGGAATAAGTCAAGCCAACCACCACAATCACCATGTGTACCACATACAAACAGCCAGTAACACGCAGTAGTAATGCATGAAGGCATACACGACTGTGGGAATAGCACAGGACATATGGCACGTGCCAAGTGCAGATGCGTGACACAAAACCCCAGGATGGGGCTCCCTGCAAAGAGGAACATGTGCCAACCACACCTCCCACAGATGTACCGGCAATGAAAACACATGCCAAACACACAGAAACACTACCGTCCAACCCACGACTGCAACGGAGGCTGGTCAAACACCACTATGAAGCATGCACAAACAGGGACATGTGTAACCGTTGCCTTAACACCCCCCCCATAGGCCAAAGAAGAATAGAATGGACATATGCATGTAATGTTGTGAAGGATGTGGTAGTCCTCAGTATCACAGTGGTAGGGACACAGATACACTGTAATCAACCGTGACGTATGTGCACTGTAGACAGCATACCTGCAGGTAATACAGAGGACAATCACGTGCCACAGAAATATACACATGAGAAAGAGGATAGGGGATAGACAAGTGTAAATGGGACAAACTATGAATATAGGTTCATAGGTCCATAGGTACAGGG